>NW_026651380.1:173598-201098 GCF_014773155.1 Arachis stenosperma
GTATAATTTTGATGCAAATTCCATGAGTTTTTAGTTATATTACTTGAATGCTATGAATGGATGATTTCTCATGAAATTTTGCAAGACTTTGATGCAATTGTTTGGATGATTTCAGGGAAGAAGAGGCTAGGCAAAGAAGCAACAAAATCAATAAAGGAAGCTTGAAGATCACATGTGCCAAGCCATATAATGCTATAACTAGCGTTTAACCTCCAGTTTAACCTTAAACTGGAAGTTAAACGCCGGAAAAAGGAAGGGCATCAAAGCTGAAAGTGGCGTTTAACCTTCAGTTTAAGGTTAAACTGAAGGTTAAACGCCAGAATCATAAAAGCTGAGAAAAGAGGAAACTGGCGTTTAACCTCCAGTTTGACCTTAAACTGAAGGTTAAACGCCAGAATGAGAATGACACCAAGGGAGTATTTCCACGTTTAACCTCCAGTTTGATCTCAAACTGGAGGTTAAACGTGTTCGAACCTCATTATGCACCAGGAAGCCATTTCCACGTTTAAGCTCCAGTTTGACCTCAAACTGGAGCTTAAACGTGTTCGACATTTTTGCTCCTCCAGGGTTGCCTTCTCATTTTCCACGTTTAACCTCCAGTTTGACCTCAAACTGGAGGTTAAACGTGCTCGACCCATTCACACTCCTGGGCTACTTTCTTCATTCCCACGTTTAACCTCCAGTTTAACCTCAAACTGGAGGTTAAACGTGTTCGACCCCATTTACTCCTCCAGGATTGTTTTTTTCATTTCCACGTTTAACCTCCAGTTTAACCTTAAACTGGAGGTTAAACGTGTTCGACATTGTACACTCCTGGGTTGCTTTCTTCCAATTCCACGTTTAAGTTTCAGTTTAACCTTAAACTGAAACTTAAACTTCAACTTAAAGGCCATCTTTTGAAAGGGTTTCTGGGCCAAATTTATTGAAGTTTAAGTTAGTAATTGAGCACAAATGTTAACTTAAACGTATTATGGCATGAAACCCAATTGAATATCATGGTTTATGGGATTGGGCCTGAAGAATTGATGAGTCTGGAACTTCAAATTGTTGAGTATTGTGTCATTACTTGTTTATCACTAAGTTGCTCAATGAATGTTACAGAATTGGATCACAGCCTCATCAGGATTATGGACCATAAACCCAAAGCAAAAGGAAATCAAGGAAAAGCCTCAAAGCCCAAGAAACACACCAGAAGCTCAATTTAGAAAGTGTATAAATAGGATAGAATTTAAGTTAGAAAGGACCTTTTGAGACTTTTGACACTTTAGAACTTTTGATCATTTTTGGTTATTTTTACTTTGTAATTGAATTCAGAGCTATGACTCACTAAACCCCCTTCATTGGGTTAGGGAGCTCTATTGTAATTCAATGAATCAATAATAGTTTTATCTTCTTCTTCAATCTTTTCTCTTGAATTTTGTTAGAAAGCTTCTCGATCTAATTCCATTGGGTAGTTGTCTTGGGAAAGAAACTACCCATAATTGGAATCCTTCGGAACCTTGGGAAAGGAATGATGGATTCATGCTAGAGAAGCTTTCTCACAGTGAATTGGAATTGGGTTTGGACGGATATTGTGACATGTAATCCTACCAAATTGTGGTTCATGAAACTGTGTGGTATAATCAGTGATCAAGCATCATCTCTTCTTATGAACATTTAAACCAAGGGATTGGGAATTTGTTTGTTTTAGAGAGAATTGGTGAGCCAAAGAATTGGGATCCAATCATATAAGATTGCCAAGCAAGATTCAATGAATGCATTGGTTGAGGAAGAGATGAAAATGTTTTGATTCGGAGATTTCAATATCTCCTGACCCCAATGAACTCCCATTTCTGATCTACACTTTCTATTTACCTTCTGCAATTTCAATTCATGCAATCACCCCCAATTCCCTTTTAATTTCAGCAATTTACTTTCTCGCACCTTAATTCTCGCAATTTAAGTTCATGCAATTTCAATTCCTTGCAATTTACGTTTCCTGCCACATTTACTTTATGCAATTCACATCCAAAAGTTGATTCCGCTCAACTAAACAAACTTCTAATTCGAATTGCTCATTCAACCAATCCTTGTGGGATTCGACCTCACTCTATTGTGAGTTTTTACTTGACGATAACCGGTGCACTTGCCGGAAGGAATTTTGCCGTTCGTGCAATTTCCTAAAATCGTAGCATAACAAGTTTATGCGCATCAAGTTTATGGCACCGTTGCCGGGGATTGGTTTTCGATTGACAATTCTCAAATTGGAAGTTAACTAGATTGAGCATTTTTCTTGTTTTGTTAATTTAGTTCAAATTACTTGTTAAAATTTAATTTCTGCACTCTGTTACTTGCTTTTTCTTTCTTATGCCTTTCAATTCTAGCAACTAACTCACTAACCCACTAACTATTTGAATTAATTCCTCAACTGCTCTAACCATACTCTTCCATTAACCAAGAGTATTCCACTTGTTGTTGCTTGTGGTGTGTTCTTGTATGACAGGTAGGAGAGGAGAGATATCAACTCCTCCATATACCGAACCAGAGAGGACCCTTCATAAACTTAGAAGGGAAGCAAGAGGGAAGAGAGTACTGGGAGAAGAAGAATCTGAAGGAGAATCTGAGGACAACTTTGAGGAAGCTCTAGATCTCAACATGGATAGAGAATTTCACAACCATGAGAGGGCTGATGGAAACAATGCCATTCCTGAGAGGAGGGTTCTTGGTTCATACATAAACCCAACCTCTGGGAATTGTGGAAGCAGCATTCAGAAACCACCCATTCAGGCCAATAATTTTGAACTCAAACCACAGTTAATATCACTGGTGGAGAACCATTGTTCATTTGGTGGGAGTGTTAATGAAGACCCAAACCAACATCTCACAAAATTCCTGAGAATTTGCGACACTGTGAAGTCCAATGGAGTCCAGGAAGATGCCTATAAACTGTTCTTGTTCCCATTTTCACTTAGGGACAAGGCAGCTAAGTGGCTGGAATCATTCCCAAGGGACAGCCTAACAACCTGGGATGAGGTGGAGAGCAAGTTTCTGGCACGTTTCTACCCCCCACAAAAGGTCAATAGGCTTCGATCTGAGGTTCAAACTTTTAGACAACAAGATGGTGAGACGCTCTACGAGGCATGGGAGAGGTTCAAAGAATTGACAAGGAAATGTCCACCCAACATGTTCCCTGAATGGGTGCAATTGCATATTTTCTATGATGGACTTTCTTATGAATCAAGGAAGGCTGTAGACCATTCATCAGGAGGTTCATTGAACAGGAAAAAGACTGTGGAAGAAGCCATTGAAGTGATTGAGACAGTGGCTGAGAATGAGTACTACTATGCTTCAGAGAGACACAACACTAAGGGAGTCATGGAGCTGAACCATGTTGATACAATTCTAGCCCAAAACAAGGTGTTTGCCAAGCAACTAGCAGAGCTCACCAGGAAGTTAGACACAAAGCAAGTGGCTGCAATACACACACAAGATCAAGAGAAAGTAAGCATTGAAGGAGGTGATTGGGAAGAGCCAACTATGTGGGAAATCAACAAAGGCAATCATATGATCCACATTCTAACACTTATAACCCAGGATGGAAAAACCACCCAAACTTTGGGTGGGGAAACCAGCAAACCCAACCACAAAACCACAAATCTTACAACCACAACCAACATAACAATTCCACATACCAAAACTCCAACCAAAGATCATACCAAGCCACACAAAACACTTACCCCCAACCACCATATCATGGCCAAAATAACCAACCTACCCAATCTAATCCGAACCAACAATTTCAAGATCAATTAAACAGGATAGAAGGAATACTAGCAAACATGGGTCAGGACATAAATGAGTTGAAAAGCTTCAGGGATGATGTGAGATCGACCTTAAGGAGCCATGGTGAAAAACTCAAGTGGATGGAGTCTCGAGTAGGAGAGCTATCTCAACAGGCCCCCAAGTCAACTGCAGTGTTCCCTAGTGACACTGAAAAGAATCCTAAGGGGGAACAAAAGGGAGTGAGATGGGAAGAATGCAAAGCCATCACCATATTGAAGGAAGTCTCAGAAGAAGAAGGAATCAGACCATCAGAAAAGGAGCCAGAAATCTTGAAAGAAGGTGTGGAAGAAGCTAAGCAGGAAAGTGAAACTGAGCAAGCCAAGGAAATGCAAAAGGAAGCCATGCTGGGAACATACCAACCAAAAGCACCATTCCCTCAGAGGTTAGGAGGAGGTGAAAAAGGGAAAACATATTCAAGGTTCTTAGAGACATTTAAGTCTCTCCGCATCAATATTCCCTTTCTTGAGATCCTCCAGCAGATGCCTACACATATCAAGTATTTGAAGGAATTGCTGAGCAAGAAAAGAGTTTTGAAGGGAGGACAAACTGTAATAATGAACAAAGAATGCAATGCACTCATCAAGAAGGATATGGTCTCGAAGAAAACAGACCCAGGAAGTTTTCATATCCCATGCATCATAGGGGAAACAAAAATTGACAGAGGATTCTGTGATCTAGGAGCTAGCATAAATGTAATGCCTCTGACTCTTATGAGGAGGCTACAACTGAATGAGGTGAGATCCACTGATGTAATCATACAACTGGCTGACAAAACTCAAAAGCAAGCTGAAGGGGTAGTTGAGAATGTGCTGGTGAAAGTGGGAAATTATTTTTTCCCCACAGACTTTGTCATCTTGGACATGAAGGAAAGCTATCTACACCCTATCATTCTGGGAAGGCCATTTCTAGCCACTGCTAGAGCGCTCATAGATATAGAACAAGGAGAGCTAATTTTGAGAGTACATGATGAACAGCTCATTTTCCATGTTTTTAAACCTGCATCTGAGCCTGAACCAGAACCTGAAAAGCCTAAGGATGATAATAGCAATCTGTGTTTGGAGGAGAGCAATCTAGCAGCTGAAACTCTAAAACAATCCTTTGAAGGCAAACAAGAATTGCAAGAGTTAAAGCCACAAGAATCAATAGAAACAGATCAAAAGGATCCTCCTAGCATAAGGGTCAATGACGAAATCCTCAAGAGAGAGGGAAGAATTGTAAAGAAATTGCCAAGAGGATGGAGAAACAAGAAAATTCCCACTGAAGGTTTCTCTCCGGGAGATAAAGTGATATCAAGTCATTATCTGCCAATCCCACCTGGCCTCAAACCTATTCCTTCCCAGCTCCCTCAAGTGTTCACAATCAGGAAAGTTCTTTCTATGGAACATTTGGAAATCATGAAGGAATCAAATGGGGATGTTTCCATAGTAAGAGGAGAGGACATCAAGCACTACAATCCACCCTAACAAGGGACAACCGTCAAGCTAGTGACGTTAAAGAAGCGCTTCATGGGAGGCAACCCATGTTTTAGTATCCTTACTCTTTATTGTTTTGCCCTGCATCTAATAAAGCATGGTTTCTTATGCATGAACTTGAATCCTCAGGACAACTGTTGATAAGGTGCACTAAACATTGCATGTTAAATACAATTGGTCTCTAAGTTTGGTGTGCCTGAAGGCACCCCAAATCTTATTCAAATTGTATTCAATCTTTCATTCAAGGTGCACAACCAAACATTAAGTTTGGTGTTCATCTTAGAACACGGTTAATGAAAAGCAAGAAGTTCCTTTGGATTTAGAAATTCATGACAAGTTATCATTTGCATGTTTTAATACTTTGATTTCAATTACTTTAGGTAGTAAAATTGTTTAGGATCAAAGAGCCAAAGTGACTATGATTTATTAGAATTATGCATATTCATTAAGGACAACCAACATGGATTTCATGACATCAGGAGACATTACCAAACATTAAGTTTGGTGTCCATTAATAAATGTGCATACACACAAAGGTCACGGCTATAAGCTCACAAAGACAATCATTGATTTACAATTCAAAAAGAATGAAAAACATGTGCGAAGACTATTCACATGGACCGAAAAATAATAGCACATTTGTTTGTTTGTGCAGGTACAAAAGGAAGGATAAGAATGGAGGAAGAAGACAAGAGGGGAGGCACGGTTCTTGGTCAAAAAGAAAGTTCAAAAGTCTTTGAAACTAACACATGGGAAAAGGGAATTCTGCATGAAAAGATAGCTACATGTACAACAAATGCACCCAGAATACTTCCAAGAAAGTGAAAAGCTATTCGTCCTTTTCCCTAACTCATATATTTACAATCAAGCCATACTTCACAATTCACCCTAGCCGTCCATTTTTCAAGTACATGCACTATAAAGAACCACTTGGGGAACGAGTTCCACACCACCAAATCTCCTTCTTGCACATTTTCTTTCATCATAGCATAACCATCTCTTGCCGAAAACAACCTCACCACACTTCTAACAACACTTTCTTACTTCACTTTGTCAACTTAGCTTGTCACTTGCCAAAACCAAGGAACCAATGGCAGCCTCATCTAGCCACAAAAGAAGAAAGGATAAGGAGCCAATGGAGGAGGAAAGGGAATTTAATGCATGGAAATACAAATCCGTTTTCCATGAGATTCAAGCCGAATGGATGAGACCTAAAAGGGTGCTAGCTGAGGTTCCCTTTGACCTTGAAAAGGATGAGTTTCCAGGTATTTGGGAGAAGATCAAAAAGAGGAAGTGGGAGCTCTTGACTAAGCCAATCACTAAAATCAACATCAACCTGGTGAAGGAGTTTTATGCAAATGCAGTGAGGGAGGATACAACCGAGGAACCCACATACAAAAGCTATGTGAGAGGGGTGGAAGTTGACTTCAGCCCAAAAGCAATCATGAAAACTCTTGGCCTGAAAAACATAAGTTTCAGCCAAGCAAGTTATGAGGAAAGGATGATGGGAGAACCTGACTATTTGACTATTGCTGAAGACCTTTGTGCCATCAGAGCTGAATGGGTGAGAAAAACAAAAGGGGCTCCAAGAGTCTTGAGAAGGGGAGACCTAACACCTGAAGCTAAAGGGTGGTATGCAATAGTTAGGAGATCCATTCTACCCACTGCAAACACTTCAGAAATCGTCCCTAAAAGAGCCATCTTGCTACATTGCATTATGGTGGGAGGGGAGATCAAAGTTCATAAACTCATTGCTGAACAGACACAAGAGTTTAGTGAGAAAAGTGACCATGACTCCTGGCTCCACTTCCCTAGCACCATCATTAGACTATGCATCGATGCCCAAGTACCACTTGAAGATGAAAGACCTAATTGGCTATATCCTGGAATGGCCATAACTGCATACAGAATGACTCTTGGCCCAGCGCCCCCAAGACATACAAAAAGAAGAAATGAAGAAGGGCAACAAGCAGAAGCAGATCAAGAAGGAGAAGAAGGAGAAGAAGGAGAAGAAGAGCAAGAAGAGCAAGGAATTCCAGAAAGAAGGCAACAAGTTCCTAGAGACCCCATGGATATGAGCAGAATGCAGGAAATCATGGATGGGATGTCTCAACAATACATGAGATCTCAGGAGAGACAAGAGGACTTTCACCTAAAAATGATGGACATGCAAAGGAACTTTGAATCAAGATTCCTAGATCTGCAAAGGGAACAGAATTTACAATTACAGGAATCCCTCAGCCACATATGCCAACACCAAGATGCCAGTATCTTTGCAATCAAGGAAGCCACCACCTTGCAGAATGCAAGATACTCAGTTCAAGCTGATTACAACATCAGTTCTCAGATCAAGCTTAACTACATAGGGGAACATCTACACAAGATGGACCCAGCATTCCCAGCTTTTGATGAGTATTTCAAAGGGAGAAAAGAAGGAGAAATAAACAAAGCAATGGTCTTAGAAAAAGGAGTGGAAGAAACAATGAAAAAGGCTGGATTCTGGAAAAAGCTCATAAGAAAAGACAAAGGAAGTACAAGTGGTCAAAAAGAGATAAGAAGCAAGAAGAAGCAGGATCCCAAGAATCAAGAAGAACCAAGCAATAAATAAGAGGTGGTCCCGTTCCTTGATAATCAAATGATAGTGTGAATTGTCTTTATGAGCTTTCTTTCATTATAAGTCATTTAAGTTTTAATGTGAAGTTGTTAGTATGTTTGCTGGTTTACTGCTTTGAATAAAGTGAATGCCTAGATGTTTGGATATAACTTCACCTTCTTAAACAAATGCTTGCCATGCTTGTTCTGTTTCCAAAAATTAAAAAGAAAAGTTTGAACAAAAGTAACTTGGCTCAATTAGTGACAAATCAAGTAGAATTAAGTGGTGGTATGCATGCTTGATTGTTTAGTTAGCTCACTGGAAATTGAATGTAGAATTATCATTTTTTGTGTAGAAGTTGAATACTGTCTATGGATCTTGATGAATAAATGTCTTTGGCCATGAAAAAGAAAGAAAAAAGAAGAAGAAAAGCCACTGAAAAAGGGCAACCAAAAAGCAAAAGAATTAAGAAAATAAAGCTAGGCACCAATGGTTTGAACTTTTGAGACATATGCCTGTGGTGTTTATGTACTAGGATCTGCTTGGATGAATAGGTTCTGTGGAGTGTTTCAACACTTGGTAACTTGGGTTAACTAACCCGGGATTATCAACCAAAAGTCCATTATCAAGAGCAACCTAGCTACAAAACATTTAGTTACACAAAGAGGTGCTGGGCACCAATGTCTCAAAAAGAAATGTGAACTAAAATGCCTGTAGTGGATATGTGTACTGCACTGATAAGAAAAAGAAAATGCCAAAGGCTTATGCAACACATGACACTGAGCAAACAAGGAGCAAAGGAGCTCTAAGAAAAAGAAAAAACAAAGAAAGAAAAAGTGCCAAGGACATAAGAATAATAAGAGGCCATAGCAGTGTTTGATGGATGCAATAAAAAAGTGATAATCCTACCTGATAAGAATGAAAAAGTGATGCTGCAACTTTCTGCATGAAACCCCTCTGATGAACTTCAAATGCTTGCTAATATAGCCAATGTAATTGCTTTCTGTTTCATACTTTCTTCTCAAATAACTAAGGACTTGCTTAGGGACAAGCAAGTATTAAGTTTGGTGTTGTGATGCCAAGGCATCTTAGGCTAGTTTCACTAGCATTTTTCTGTTAGTTTTAGTTGTTTTATGCATTTTCTTGAGCCTAAAGTAACCAAGAATGGTTAAATGAACAACAAAGTAATGAATCATCCAAACATGTATAATTTTGATGCAAATTCCATGAGTTTTTAGTTATATTACTTGAATGCTATGAATGGATGATTTCTCATGAAATTTTGCAAGACTTTGATGCAATTGTTTGGATGATTTCAGGGAAGAAGAGGCTAGGCAAAGAAGCAACAAAATCAATAAAGGAAGCTTGAAGATCACATGTGCCAAGCCATATAATGCTATAACTGGCGTTTAACCTCCAGTTTAACCTTAAACTGGAAGTTAAACGCCAGAAAAAGGAAGGGCATCAAAGCTGAAAGTGGCGTTTAACCTTCAGTTTAAGGTTAAACTGAAGGTTAAACGCCAGAATCATGAAAGCTGAGAAAAGAGGAAACTGGCGTTTAACCTCCAGTTTGACCTTAAACTGAAGGTTAAACGCCAGAATGAGAATGACACCAAGGGAGTATTTCCACGTTTAACCTCCAGTTTGACCTCAAACTGGAGGTTAAACGTGTTCGAACCTCATTATGCACCAGGAAGCCATTTCCACGTTTAAGCTCCAGTTTGACCTCAAACTGGAGCTTAAACGTGTTCGACATTTTTGCTCCTCCAGGGTTGCCTTCTCATTTTCCACGTTTAACCTCCAGTTTGACCTCAAACTGGAGGTTAAACGTGCTCGACCCATTCACACTCCTGGGCTACTTTCTTCATTCCCACGTTTAACCTCCAGTTTAACCTCAAACTGGAGGTTAAACGTGTTCGACCCCATTTACTCCTCCAGGATTGTTTTCTTCATTTCCACGTTTAACCTCCAGTTTAACCTTAAACTGGAGGTTAAACGTGTTCGACATTGTACACTCCTGGGTTGCTTTCTTCCAATTCCACGTTTAAGTTTCAGTTTAACCTTAAACTGAAACTTAAACTTCAACTTAAAGGCCATCTTTTGAAAGGGTTTCTGGGCCAAATTTATTGAAGTTTAAGTTAGCAATTGAGCACAAATGTTAACTTAAACGTATTATGGCATGAAACCCAATTGAATATCATGGTTTATGGGATTGGGCCTGAAGAATTGATGAGTCTGGAACTTCAAATTGTTGAGTATTGTGTCATTACTTGTTTATCACTAAGTTGCTCAATGAATGTTACAGAATTGGATCACAGCCTCATCAGGATTATGGACCATAAACCCAAAGCAAAAGGAAATCAAGGAAAAGCCTCAAAGCCCAAGAAACACACCAGAAGCTCAATTTAGAAAGTGTATAAATAGGATAGAATTTAAGTTAGAAAGGACCTTTTGAGACTTTGACACTTTAGAACTTTTGATCATTTTTGGTTATTTTTACTTTGTAATTGAATTCAGAGCTATGACTCACTAAACCCCCTTCATTGGGTTAGGGAGCTCTATTGTAATTCAATGAATCAATAATAGTTTTATCTTCTTCTTCAATCTTTTCTCTTGAATTTTGTTAGAAAGCTTCTCGATCTAATTCCATTGGGTAGTTGTCTTGGGAAAGAAACTACCCATAATTGGAATCCTTCGGAACCTTGGGAAAGGAATGATGGATTCATGCTAGAGAAGCTTTCTCACAGTGAATTGGATTGGGGTTTGGATGGATATTGTGACATGTAATCCTACCAAATTGTGGTTCATGAAACTGTGTGGTATAATCAGTGATCAAGCATCATCTCTTCTTATGAACATTTAAACCAAGGGATTGGGAATTTGTTTGTTTTTAGAGAGAATTGGTGAGCCAAGGAATTGGGATCCAATCATATAAGATTGCCAAGCAAGATTCAATGAATGCATTGGTTGAGGAAGAGATGAAAATGTTTTGATTCGGAGATTTCAATATCTCCTGACCCCAATGAACTCCCATTTCTGATCTACACTTTCTATTTACCTTCTGCAATTTCAATTCATGCAATCACCCCCAATTCCCTTTTAATTTCAGCAATTTACTTTCTCGCACCTTAATTCTCGCAATTTAAGTTCATGCAATTTCAATTCCTTGCAATTTACGTTTCCTGCCACATTTACTTTATGCAATTCACATCCAAAAGTTGATTCCGCTCAACTAAACAAACTTCTAATTCGAATTGCTCATTCAACCAATCCTTGTGGGATTCGACCTCACTCTATTGTGAGTTTTTACTTGACGATAACCGGTGCACTTGCCGGAAGGAATTTTGCCGTTCGTGCAATTTCCTAAAATCGTAGCATAACAAGTTTATGCGCATCAGTAGGTCGAGCCTAGAGCCAGGCCGAGCACAACGCGATGCCCCACCAGAGTGGACACAAACCGAAAGCCGTCTTCCGCGACTTGCCCCCTCCAAGTAATAGGACGGGGACGTCGCGTTGCCCCCGGCGCACGGCACACCTGCCGCACGGATATCGGTCATCCGCGTCGTGCGCCACACCAGGCCTGGCCTAGCGTTGGGCCGCGCACGCCGCGTTGCCCCTCGCAGGGGCGCACAGGCCGCCCGTCGTTCCCACCCCGTGCTCAGACTTGGGGGGATGATCCCTTGTCCTGGGCCAAGCTCAAGGAGTTGCCCCGTGCGGGTGCCCAAGGCAAAACACCTCCACGCCATGATCCCTAGGTGGTGCCTGGATGGGCCGTGCATGGGCGTGTTTCCCTCGTTGTTCCTACGGCAATCGGGTTTCGCCGGAGCCCGACGCCCGTGATCGACCTTGGACTGGGGGCAGGTGACCCCGGCAGCAACACCACAACCACAACGTGCTTGCTAGTGTGCCTAGGCAACGTGCATCTTGCTGGCATTGCGCCCAGCAAGCCTTTGGGCATCTCACCTTGCTCGCATTGCGCCAAGCAAGCCTTTTGGGCAACTCGGGTTTTAGCGCGGCCGTTCGGTGCGCGAGGCAAGGAGCCAGACACGCTAACAACCCGCTGATACGTAAAAATTTGATTTCACGTACAACCGGCAAGTATACCGGGTCGCATCAAGTAATAAGACTCACTAGGAGTGAGGTCGATCCCACGAGGATTGGAAGATTAAGCAACTTTAGCTAATGGTAAATTTAGTCAAGCAAACATAGTTTGATTTCATGAGCATTTTGATTTTTGAACATAATTGCAAGAATTTAAATGGCAAAGAATGTAAAGAACTAGAAGATAGAAATAAAGTGCAAGTAAATGACGGAAACTTAAAGTACAAGAAACTTAAATGACATCAAAGATAAATTGCAAGCAATTGAAGGTTGCAGGAATTTAAAGAACATAAGAGTAACTGGCAAGAAGTAAATGAACAGAATGTAAATAGCAAGAGTAGTAAGTAGACAGAATGTAGAAGGGGATTGGGAGATGGGTAATCAAATAACTAGAGCAAGAGAAATGAGAATTAATGATAGAGAGGATCATTAGGGATTAGAGATGCTAGTTTTCATGAATTGATGTTAGTCAAATCTTCCTCAATCATGGGTATAGATCCATGGCAAGTGGGTAATTGAATCCCAATCTCTTGGTGATTCAATTTCTCTCAACATAACCAAATGCCACTCTCGTGATCTATTTGTTCATGAGAAGAGATGAAGCTCCTTTCTAATCCAGCCACACAATTCCCATAATCTCAACCAAGGAGAGTTACATCTCACATACTAACCAAGGTGTATTGATTAAGGAAATCATGAAAGGATGAACTCTAAACTGAATTATGTGGCTCCTTCCTCAAATTCACCACATAATTCATATAGATTAACCCCTCTCTCGATGGTGGTTGAATCTTTGAAGAACAAGAGTTCCCTCTTTAGATCAACCACTAAAATTGAGGAGGAAAAGATGAATTCACCAACTCATTTCAACAAGCAGAGCTCATCCCCCTAATGAATGGGGTTTAGTGAATCATAGCTCCAATATTAACAACAATTGCCATGAATGAAAATTAAGCTAAGTATAAAGAAAGATGATGAAGAATAAGGAAAATGCTTAAAGCTTCAGAAAAATGAAGAAGAAAAGTTCCCAAGAAGAACCCCAAATAGCTCTCTGGTTCTCCTCTCGGAAGTACCAAAGAGTTCTCCAATACAAGTGCTCAAAAATGTAAAAATGTCTAAGTGTCAAAGAGTAAAAGTAAAAGTGTAAAAGTGTAAAAGTGTAAAAGTCCCCTACAAGTACACCAATCTCTTCTATTTATACTACTCCCAAAACTTCTTCAGAGATCTTCAATTTGGGTTAGCAATGTGGGCTTTCTCATTGTTGCATTCTTGGTTCAATTGAAGAAGTTGTTGGCCTTTGTGATGAATAGGGGAAGCAGAGCAAGTTGGCAACCATTCTGGCCCATTGAAGGGCGTTGTTGGCAATAACTCCAGGCATAATGCACGTTGGCAACGTGCATGGCATTTTCCTGGGAGTGAGTTTGAGACTTGGGCGTTGCTAGCCCAAGTTGTTGCTAACAACGTGCTACTCCTCTTCTTGGCTCTATTTTCATGCTAAATGTAGCCCAGAATTTGAGTGTCAATCCTCTGTTTCAATATGGACTATCATACATCATTGGAAAGCTCTTGATGTCTTCTTTCCAATGCCACTGAAATCACCTCATTTGGACTTTCCTAGCTCAAGTTATGCTTCCTCGAAGAAGGTAAGGTCAATCTGCCAAGTTGTTGCCAAAAACGCACCCATTCTAGCAAGTTGACAACGTGCCCGTGCCTAGCCTCCCAAGGCAGGGACTTGGGGCTGGCGTTGTTGCAAAACACGCCCCCTTGCTAGCACGTTGGCAACGTGCCCGTGCTCCTTCCAAGGCTCATCTCTAGCCTCCTCAAATTTCAACCTCATTTTCTTGTTTTTGGGACCTAAAGATGACTCTGATTCAAGCTTCCATTTCATGCTTCACTATAGACTATTATATATGGTTGGAAAGCTCTAAATATCAGCTTTCCAACGCAACTGGAATCACTCAATTTGGATCTCTGTAGCTCAAGTTATGCTCCATTGAAGGGGACATGGTCAGGCTGCAAAAATCGCAGGCGTTTTTGGCAAAAACGCCTTTGTATTTCCAAGTTGCCAACGCCTTCAGATTCTGAAGCTCTAAATGAAGCCCGCTTTTGACGCTTTAAACGAATGTCAACCCCATACTATGATATATGGTTGGAAAGCTCTGGATGTCTACTTTTCAATGCCGTTGAGAGTGCATCATTTGAAGGTCTACAACTCAAGATATACTCCATGGAAGAGGGCAAGGTCAGGCTGCCAGGTTTGTTGGAGTTGTTGATGAACACGCCCATGCAATCCCAAGTTAGCAACGTGAATGGCACTCAAGATTGGCGTTGGCAACGTGGTTGGTGCCCAAGATTGGCGTTGGCAACGTGGTTGGCACCCAAGATCTTGTCCCTGGCGTTATTGAAGAACACGCCAGTTCATTTCCAAGTTAGCAACGCCCTCGTGTGCCCATATTCCTAGCTTGCATGCGTTGCCAAGGAACACGCCCATGGTTCCTAGCTCAACAACGTGCTCGAGCTCCCCATTTGATGCCAAAGTTGCTTGCTACGTTGCCAAGGAACACGCCTTCATAACTTGGCGTTGGCAACGTGCTTCACACCCTTCCTACCCAAGCCTTCTTGCTGCTGGAGTTGCCACCAAACACGCCTTTGTTGGTGGCGTTGGCAACGTCCAAATGAGCTTTCCAAGTTGCTTGGCGTTGCCTTCAAACACTCACCCTTTCTCCAAGTTGGCAACGCCAACAACTCCTTCTTCTTGCCCAATTTGCTTCATTCTTGCTTCAATGCTTTCTTGTTTCATCACCTAACATAAACCAAAGAGACTTCCTCAATGTATTGCTATTCTATGCACCTAATTTCAAGAGATTCATTCATACTAATGCATTTATAAGCTTCTTGAATTATTTGCATGAATTTGGCCAAATTTCACTTAGTTCTTGGTCCATGGATGCATGGAGAAAAACTCACAAAATTGCTTGTTTATTTTAGTAATAATGAACGAAATTGAACTAAAGCTAACTAAATTAACTAGTTAAAATAGCAAATATGCGAATGCATCACACGCACACCACTCATCCGCCACCACGGTCCGCAAACCCAGCACGCCCGGACGAACCGCCCCCCGCACGCCTTGGAGCGTGCAGGCAAGCGGAAGCATACGGGAGTGCCGAGCCAACTCCGCTGGGCAGGGTTCGGGGGAAGCGACGAAGAACATTCAAGGGACAGCCCGAGACGTGAGGTGCTTCGGGCGATAATCGAACAGCCGCACCTTCTAGATTAGGCAACACGCACAACAAAACCAACACCGCGTCGGGCACCGTCCTAGACGTAGGGCGAGCACGCCGCGGGTGCACAAGGCACAACTCCACCACGCCATGCTCCCTAGGTGGTGCCTAGATGGGCCGTGCATGGACGTGTTTCCCTTCTTGGTCCTTTGGTGATCGGGGTTTGCAGCAGCCCGACGCCCGTGCTCAACCTTGGACCCGGGGCGGGGGACCCCGACGGCACACCACAACCACAACGGGCTTGCTAGTGTGCCTAGGGGATGGCAAGGCATCGTGCATCTTGCTGGCATTGCGCCCAGCAAGCCTTTGGGCAACTCGAGTTTTGGCAGCACGACACCCCTCACCCCTATAATAGGCTGCCGAGCCATTACCAAAGTGCCACGGGTAGACATCCTTTTCCGTGAGGAGACATACTCGAGGAAACTGCTCTAGAGGTCGAATTTTGATGCCGTTTTTTGCGGCAATCTCTAGAAAAATAAGATCTTTCCATCCACCAAATTTGGTGAATTTACACCGTGTGGATTTTTTTTGCCAATTTTTTTCCCACCCGAAAAGCAGGAAATTCAAAAAAATGAAAAACGGAGCAAAAGTGCGATTTTTGACCTGGATTTTTTTGTGCAGCCTTTAAATAATATTACCAAGGTTCCCTCAAAATTTCAAAAAAATTGCACGAGCCAATTGTGAGATATGAATATTTGGCCCTTCCGTTGCAACGGCCGTGCACCGGCCGGTGCCTCCGTTGCAACACTCCCAGCCAACGATGCACCAAACCCAGCCTCCGTTGCAACGCTCCCAGCCAACGATGCATCGCGCCCAGCATGCGTTGCAACGTGCCCAGCGTCCGTTGCAAGCCGCCCTGCCTCCGTTGCAACGACCGCGGCCAACGTTGCATGCCGCCCTGCCTCCGTTGCAACGACCCCGGCCAACGTTGCACCGCGCCCTGCCTCCGGTGCAACGGCCCCGGCCAACGTTGCATGGCGCCCTGCCTTCGTTGCAACGACCCCAGCCAACGTTGCAACGCGCCCTGCCTCCGTTGCAACGGACCCCAGCATCCGTTGCACCGCGCCAGCATCCGTTGCAACGGCCCCCAGCCAACGTTGCAATGCGACCTGCCTCCGTTGCAACGGCCACGGCCAACGTTGCAACGCGCCCTGCCTCCGTTGCAACGGACCCCAGCATCCGTTGCACCGCGCCAGCATCCGTTGCAACGGCCCCCAGCCAACGTTGCAACGTGACCTGCCTCCGTTGCAACGGCCACAGCCAACGTTGCAACGCGCCCTGCCTCCGTTGCAACGGACCCCAGCAACCGTTGCACCGCGTCCAGCATCCGTTGCAACGGCCCCCAGCCAACGCTGCAACGCGCCCTGCCTCCGGTGCAACGGCCATGGCCAACGTTGCATGGCGCCCTGCCTCCGGTGCAACGACCCCAGCCAACGTTGCACCGCTCCCAGCATCCGTTGCAACGGCCCCCAGCCAACGTTGCACCGCGCCCTGCTGGTGGACGAAATTATGATCCTTATTCTTTAAGTTGCACTCCTTGTAAAATTATGGAATTTAAGAAATTGGCACGAGGGAACCATGGATCATTTGTGATCAATGTTCTAACTATTTTGAGAGGCATCATTATTATGGCACTGTTGAATCCACAACTCCGTTCAACTAACCAGCAAGTGTACTGGGTCGTCCAAGTAATAAACCTTACGTGAGTAAGGGTCGATCCCACAGAGATTGTTGGTATGAAGCAAGCTATGGTCACCTTGTAAATCTCAGTTAGACAGATTAAAGGGTAATTGTGATTATTGGAATAAATAATAAATAAAAAGGAATGATAAAAGGGATAGAATGCTTATGCAGATTCATTGGTAGGAATTTCAGATAAGTGAATGGAGATGCTGTATGACTCAAGGACGCCTGCTCTCCTACTGCTTCCACTCAATCCTTCTTACTCCTTTCCATGGCAAGCTTTGTATAGGGGTTCACCATCAGCGGTGGCTACTTTCAATCCTCTCGGGAAAATGATCCTATGCGGTTGTCAGTCGCATGGCTAATCGTCTGGAGGCATCACCCATGGTTGATGGCTACATCCCATCCTCGCAGTGAAAACTAATGCTCACGCACTCTGTCACAGTACGGCTAATCACTGGTTGGTTCCCGCGCCTACTGGAATAGAATCCCTTGATTCTTTTGCGTCTGTCACTAACGCCCAGCACTTGCAAGTTTGAAGCACGTCACAGTCATTCATTACCGGAATCCTACTCGGAATACCACAGACAAGGTTAGACTTTCCGGATTCCCAGGATCCTACTCGGAATACCACAGACAAGGTGAGACTTTCCGGATCCTCATAAATGCCGCCATCTATCTAGCTTATACCACGAAGATTCTGTAGGGGAATCTAAGAGATATACATTCAAGCTCTGTTGCATGTAGAACGGAAGTGGTTATCAATCACGCGCATTCATAAGTGAGAATAATAATGAGGGTTATCTAACTCATCACATTCATCATGTTCTTGGGTACGAATGAATATCTTGGAATAAGAATAAGAGAGATTTGAATAAAGAAAATAGAACTTCATTAATACTTGAGGTACAGCAGAGCTCCACACCCTTACTCTATGGTGTGCAGAAACTCCACCGTTGAAAATACATAAGTAAAAGAGGTTCAGGCATGGCCGAATGGCCAGCCCCCTCCATGATCAAGTGACCGAATGAATAAAGAGATTAAAGTGGTCAAAAGATGTCTAATACAATAGATAAATGTCCTATATATACTAGACTAGCTACTAGGGTTTACATGAGTAAGTAATTGATGCATAAATCCACTTCCGGGGCCCACTTGGTGTGTGTTTGGGCTGAGCTTGATCTATCCACGAGCTGAGGCTTCTCTTGGAGTTGAACTTCGAGTTATGACGTGTTTTGGGCGTTCAACTCCGGATCATGACGTTTTTCTGGCGTTTAACTCTAGACAGCAGCATGTACTTGGCGTTCAACGCCAAGTTACGTCGTCAATTTCCGAATAAAGTATGGACTATTATATATTGCTGGAAAGCTCTGGATGTCTACTTTCCAACGCCGTTGAGAGCGCGCCATTTGGAGTTCTGTAGCTCCAGAAAATCCATTTTGAGTGCAGGGAGGTCAGATTCCAACAGCATCAGCAGTCCTTTTGTCAGCCTTTTTCAGAGTTTTGCTCAAGTCCCTCAATTTCAGCCAGAATTTACCTGAAATCACAGAAAAACACACAAACTCATAGTAAAGTCCAGAAATGTGAATTTAACATAAAAACTAATGAAAACATCCCTAAAAGTAGCTTAAACTTACTAAAAATTACCTAAAAACAATGCCAAAAAGTGTATAAATTATCCGCTCATCACAACACCAAACTTAAATTGTTGCTTGTCCCCAAGCAACTGAAAATCAAATAGGATAAAAAGAAGAGAATATACTATAAATTCCAGAATATCAATGAATATTAATTATAATTAGATGAGCGGGACTTGTAGCTTTTTGCTTCTGAACAGTTTTGGCATCTCACTTTTTCCTTTGAAGTTCTGAATGATTGGCTTCTCTAGGGACTTAGAATTTCGGATAGTGTTATTGACTTTCCTAGTTAAGCATGTTGATTCTTGAACACAGCTACTTATGAGTCTTGGCCGTGGCCCTAAGCACTTTGTTTTCCAGTATTACCACCGGATACATAAATGCCACAGACACATAACTGGGTGAACCTTTTCAGATTGTGACTTAGCTTTGCTAAAGTCCCCAGTTAGTGGTGTCCAGAGCTCTTAAGCACACTCTTTTTGCTTTGGATCACGACTTTAACCATTCAGTCTCAAGCTTTTCACTTGGACCTTCATGACACAAGCACATGGTTAGGGACAGCTTGATTTAGCCGCTTAGGCCTGGATTTTATTTCCTTGGGACCTCCTATCCATTGATGCTCAAAGCCTTGGATCCTTTCTACCCTTGCCTTTTGGTTTTAAGGGCTTATTGGCTTTTTCTACTGCTCCTTCTTTTTTTTTCTAATTTTTTTTTCGCCATTTTTTTTTGTTTTTTTTTCGCAAGCTTTCTTTTCACTGCTTTTTCTTGCTTCAAGAATCAATTTCATGATTTTTCAGATCCTCAATAACATTTCTCTTTGTTCATCATTCTTTCAAGAGCCAACAATTTTAACATTCATAAACAACAAGATCAAAAGACATATGCACTGTTCAAGCATTCATTCAGAAAACAAAAAGTATTGTCACCACATCAATATAATTAAACTAATTCAATAGCTATTTTCGAAATTTATGTACTTCTTGTTCTTTTGAATTAAAACATTTTTCTTTTAAGAGAGGTGAAGGATTAATGGAATTTATTCATAGCTTTAAGGCATGGTTACATACTAAAGATCATGAAATAAAGACACAAAACACAGCATTAAAAACCGAAAAGCAGAAAGAAATAAGAACAAGGAATGAATCCACCTGAGTGAGGGTGGCGCCTTCTTGAAGGTCCAATGGTGCTCTTTGAGCTCCTTTATGTCTCTTCCTTGCTTCTGTTGAATGATTCCTAGTAATTTTCGTGTTTCTATCCTTAGTTGCTTCCAATATTTGTGTGGAGGACAACTTATCCCTTGAGGTATCTCAGGGATCTCTTGATTTGCAGCCACATGTTCTACCACTGAGCTATGACGGCTTATATTTTAGTCTTTCCATCTCCCAAGACTCAGAGGTGGAAGCTTTTTGTCTTCCCTTTTGAGGTTTCTCTGGCCTTAGGTGCCATTAATGGTAATGGAAAAGCAAAAAAGCTATGCTTTTACCACACCAAACTTAAAATATTGCTCGCCCTCGAGCAAGAGAAGAAAGAAGACGAAGAAGACGAAGAATGAAAATGGATCAGAGTGAGGGGAGATGGACTCGGCTATATGGGTGGGATTGGGTGGGAAGGAGAAGTTTGAATTTTGAAGGTGAGTGGGGTTTATGGGAAAGGGTGAGTGGTGAATGAAAAATAGAAGGAATGACCATGAATGGAGAGAGAGAGGGCGAGGTAGGTGGGGATCCTGTGAGGTCCACAGATCCTGAGGTGTCAAGGAATTCCATCCCTGCACCAAATAGGCATGTAAATTGCCTTGGCACACCATTCTGGCGTTCAAACGCCCATTGGTGCATGTTCTGGGCGTTCAACGCCCATGTAATGCATGTTTCTGGCGTTGAACGCCAGTTTCATGCTTGTTCCTGGCGTTCAGCGCCAGTTTGTCCTCTCTGTGCACCATCCTGGCGTTTAACGCCAGGTTGTTGCTTGTTTTGGGCGTTCAGCGCCAGAATGGTGCTCTGTTCTGGCGTTGAACGCCAGCCAGATGCACCTTACTGGCGTTGAACGCCAGTCTGCGCTGCCTCCAGGGTGAAAAATTTTTCTTCTGTTTTTGACTCTGTTTTTAATTTTTTTGATTTTTTTCGTGACTCCTCATGATCATGCACCTAATAAAACACAAAAATAAACAAGAAACAAAATAAAATAAAATTAGATAAATAAAATTGGGTTGCCTCCCAACAAGCGCTTCTTTAATGTCAATAGCTTGACAGTGGCTCTCATGGAGCCACATGGTGATCAGGTCAATTTAGTGTGTAGTCCCAACACCAAACTTAGAGTTTGGATATGGGGTTTGAACACCAAACTCAGAGTTTGGTTGTGGCCTCACAACACCAAACTTAGAGTTTGACTGTGTGGGCTCTTCTTGACTCTGAACTGAGAGAAGCTCTTCATGCTTACTCTCTTTTGTCACAGAGGGATGGCCATGTGCTTGAAACACAAGGTAGTCCCCATTCAATTGAAGGACTAACTCACCTCTGTTGACATCTATCACAGCTCCTGCTGTGGCTAGGAAAGGTCTTCCTAGATGATGCATTCATCATCTTCCTTCCTAGTGTCTAGGATTATGAAATCAGTAGGGATGTAAAGGCCTTCAACCTTTACTAGCACGTCCTCTACTATTCCATAAGCTTGTCTTATGGACTTATCTGCCAATTGTAATGAGAACAAGGCAGGTTGTACCTCAATGATTCCCAGCTTCTCCATTACAGAGAGTGGCATAAGATTTATCCCTGACCCAAGGTCACATAGAGCTTTTTCAAAGCTCATGGTGCCAATGGTGCAAGGTATTAAGAACTTGCCAGGATCTTGTTTCTTTTGAGGTAGAGTTCTCTGAATCCAAGTATCTAGTTCACTAATGAGCAAGGGAGGTTCACTTTCCCAAGTCTCATTACCAAACAGCTCGGCATTCAGTTTCATGATAGCTCCTAAGTATTGAGCAACTTGCTCTCCAGTCACATCTTCATTCTCTTCAGAGGATGAATATTCTTCAGAGCTCATGAATGGCAGAAGGAGATTTAATGGAATCTCTATGGTCTCTAGATGAGCCTCAGATTCATCTGGATCCTTAATAGGAAACTCCTTCTTGCTTGAGGGACGTCCCAGGAGGTCTTCCTCACTAGGATTTTCGTCCTCCTCCTCCCTTGTGCATTCGGCCACTTTGATCACATCAATGGCCTTGCACTCTCCTTTTGGATTCTCTTCTGTATTGCTTGGGAGAATACTGGGAGGAGTTTCAATAACTTTCTTACTCAGCTGGCCCACTTGTGCCTCTAGATTTCTAATGGAGGATCTTGTTTCATTCATGAAACTGAAAGTGGCCTTTGACAGATCAGAGGCTAAATTAGAATGTTTTGTTCAGAGTTCTCTGTCTGTTGCTGAGAAGATGATGGATATGGCTTGCTATTGCCCAGCCTATTACGTCCACCATTGTTAAAACCTTGTTGAGGTTTTTGTTGATCCTTCCATGAGAAATTTGGATGATTTCTCCATGATGAGTTATAGGTGTTTCCATAAGGTTCACCCATGTAATTAACCTCTGCCATGGCAGGGTTCTCAGGATCATAAACTTCTTCAGAAGCTGCCTCTCTAGTACTGTTGGATGCATGTTGCAATCCATTCAGATTTTGAGAGATTATGTTGACCTGTTGAGTCAACATTTTGTTCTGAGCCAATATGGCATTCAGAGCATTAATTTCAAGAACTCCTTTCTTCTGAGGTACCCCATTGTTCACAGAATTCCTCTCAGAAGTGTACATGAACTGGTTATTTGCGACCATGTCAATGAGTTCTTGAGCCTCTTCAGGCGTTTTCTTCAGGTGAATAGATCCACCTGCAGAATGGTCCAATGACATTTTCGAAAATTCAGAGAGACCATAATAGAATATGTCTAATATGGTCCATTCTGAAAACATGTCAGATGGACATCTCTTGGTCAGCTGCTTGTATCTTTCCCAAGCTTCATAGAGGGATTCACCATCTTTTTGTTTGAAGGTTTGAACATCCACTCTCAGCTTGCTCAGCTTTTGAGGAGGAAAGAATTTATCTAAGAAGGCAGTGACCAGCTTATCCCAGGAGTCCAGGCTATCCTTAGGTTGTGAATCCAACCATACTCTAGCTCTGTCTCTCACAGCAAAAGGGAAAAGCATGAGTCTGTAGACTTCAGGATCAACTCCATTCGTCTTTACAGTCTCACAGATCTGCAAGAACTCAGTTAAAACTGGTAAGGATCTTCAGATGGAAGTCCATAAAACTTGCAGTTTTGTTGCATTAAAGCAACTAGTTGAGGCTTAAGCTCAAAGTTATTGGCTCCAATGGCAGGAATGGAGATGCTTCTTCCATCAAATTTGGACGTTGGTTTAGTGAAGTCACCAAGCATTCTCCTTGCATTATTATTATTATTTCAGCCGCCATCTCTTTCTCTTGTTCGAAAATTTCTAGAAGGTTTCTTCTGGATTGTCGCAATTTAGCTTCTCTTAATTTTCTCTTCAGAGTCCTTTCAGGTTCTGGATCTATTTCAACAAGAGTGCCCTTTTCCTTGTTCCTGCTCATATGAAAGAAAAAGAAAACAAGAAAAGAAAGAGGAATCCTCTATGTCACAGTATAGAGATTCCTTTATGTTAGTAGAAAAAGAAGGGAGTAGAGGAATGAAGAAGAGGGTTCGGATTTTAGATGAAGAAAGGTGGAGAGAAGTGTTAGTAATTAAATAATTAAATAGAAGAAGAAAAGAGAAGGGAATTTCGAAAATAATTTTAAAAAGGGGTTAGTGATTTTCGAAAATTAGAGATAAATTGTAATTAAAATTAAAACATGAAACAATTAATTAATTAAAAAGAATTTTTGAAAAAGAGAGGGATATTTTCAAAAATAGAAGAGAGGGAAAAGTGGTTAGGTGATTTTAAAAAAAATAAGAAACAAACAACAAGTTAGTTAGTTGATTGAAAAAGATTTGAAATCAAAATTGAAAAAGGTAAGAAGATAGCAAGTTAGATAAGATATTTGAAGTCAAATTTTGAAAAAGATAAAAATTTTTGAAAAAGATAAGATAAAAAGATAAAAGATTTTTAAGAAAAAAAGATATTTTGAAAAAGATTTAATTTTTTAAAATTACTTAGCTAACAAGAAACTACAAGATAAGATTCTAGAACTTTAAAGATTGAACCTTTCTTAACAAGAAAGTAACAAACTTCAAATTTTTGAACCAATCACATTAATTGTTAGCTAATTTTCGAAAATTTGATATAAAGATAAGAAAAAGATTTTGAAAATATTTTGAAAAAGATTTTTAAAATTTTCGAAATATAAAAAAAATGAAAAAGATATGATTTTTGAAAAAGATTTTGAAAAGATAAGATTTTTAAAATTGAAATTTGACTTGACTTGTAAGAAACAACTAATTTTGAAAATTTTTGACCAAGTCAATCCCAAAATTTCGAAATTTGGAGGGAAATAAGGAAAAGATATTTTTTATTTTTGAATTTTTTATGAAAAATACAAAAATGACCCAAAACATGAAAATTTTAGATCAAAACACAAGATGCATGCAAGAATGCTATGAATGTCAAGATGAACACCAAGAACACTTTAAAGATCATGATAAACATCAAGAACATAATTTTGAAAAATTTTTGATGCAAAGAAAATATGCAAGACACCAAACTTAGAAATCTTTAATGCATGGACTCTAACAAACAAAAAATGCATATGAAAAACAACAAACAACACAAAACAAGAAATCATCAAGATCAAACAAGAAGACTTGTCAAGAACAACTTGAAGATCATGAAGAACACTATGAATGCATGAGATTTTCGAAAAAATGCAAGAAAAATTTTAAAAGCATGCAATTGACACCAAACTTAAAATTAACACAAGATTCAAACAAGAAACACAAAATATTTTTGATTTTTATGATTTTCTAATTTTTTTTTGTATTTTTATTAATTTTTTTTCAAAAATATTCTTTAAAAAAAACGAAAATAAAAGAAAAATTTTGAAAAAAAAAAGATTTTTGAAAAGAAAATTACCTAATCTGAGCAACAAGATGAACGTCAGTTGTCCATACTCGAACAATCCCCGGCAACGGCGCCAAAAACTTGGTGGACGAAATTGTGATCCTTATTCTTTAAGTTGCACTCCTTGTAAAATTATGGAATTTAAGAAATTGGCACGAGGGAACCATGGATCATTTGTGATCAATGTTCTAACTATTTTGAGAGGCATCATTATTATGGCACTGGTTGAATCCACAACTCCGTTCAACTAACCAGCAAGTGTACTGGGTCGTCCAAGTAATAAACCTTACGTGAGTAAGGGTCGATCCCACAGAGATTGTTGGTATGAAGCAAGCTATGGTCACCTTGTAAATCTCAGTCAGGCAGATAAAATTATGGAATTTAGAAAATCAAATAATAAAAAGAAAAGAAATAATAAAAGGGATACTTATGCAGCCTCATTGGTGGGAATTTCAGATAAGCACATGGAGATGCTGTATGGCTCAAGGACGCCTGCTCTCCTATTGCTTCAACTCAATCCTTCTTACTCCTTTCCATGGCAAGCTGTGTATAGGGGTTCACCATCAGCGGTGGCTACTTTCAATCCTCTCGGGAAAATGGTCCTCTGCGGCTGTCACTCGCATGGCTAATCGTCTGGAGGCATCACCCATGGTTGATGGCTACATCCCATCCTCGCAGTGAAAACTATGCTCACGCACTCTGTCATAGCACGGCTAATCACTGGTTGGTTCCTGCTCCTACTGGAATAGAATCCCTTGATTCTTTTGCGTTTGTCACTAACGCCCAGCACTTGCAAGTCTGAAGCACGTCACAGTCATTCATTACCGGAATCCTACTCGGAATACCACAGACAAGGTGAGACTTTCCGGATTCCCAGGATCCTACTCGGAATACCACAGACAAGGTGAGACTTTCCGGATCCTCATAAATGCCGCCATCTATCTAGCTTATACCACGAAGATTCTGATGGGGAATCTAAGAGATACACATTCAAGCTCTGTTGCATGTAGAACGGAAGTGGTTGTCAATCACGTGCGTTCATAAGTGAGAATGATAATGAGGGTTATCTAATCATCACATCATCATGTTCTTGGGTGCGAATGAATATCTTGGAATAAGAATAAAAGAGAATTGAATAAAAGAAAATAGAACTGCATTAATACTTGAGTTACAGCAGAGCTCCACACCCTTAATCTATGGTGTGCAGAAACTCCACCGTTGAAAATACATAAGTAGAAGGTTCAGGCATGGCCGAATGGCCAGCCCCCTAAAACGTGATCAATAGCCTCTTAGGATGAAGAATAAAACAAAACTGAGACCAAAGATGTCTAATACATTAGTAAATCATCCTATATATACTAGACTAGCTACTAGGGTTTACATGAGTAAGTAATTGATGCATAAATCCACTTCCGGGGCCCACTTGGTGTGTGTTTGGGCTGAGCTTGATCTATCCACGAGCTGAGGCTTCTCTTGGAGTTGAACTTCGAGTTATGACGTGTTTTGGGCGTTCAACTCCGGATCATGACGTTTTTCTGGCGTTTAACTCCAGACAGCAGCATGTACTTGGCGTTCAACGCCAAGTTACGTCGTCAATTTCCGAATAAAGTATGGACTATTATATATTGCAGGAAAGATCTGGATGTCTACTTTCCAACGCCGTTGAGAGCGCGCCATTTGGAGTCTGTAGCTCCAGAAAATCCATTTTGAGTGCAGGGAGGTCAGATTCCAACAGCATCAGCAGTCCTTTTGTCAGCCTTTTTCAGAGTTTTGCTCAAGTCCCTCAATTTCAGCCAGAATTTACCTGAAATCACAGAAAAACACACAAACTCATAGTAAAGTCCAGAAATGTGAATTTAACATAAAAACTAATGAAACATCCCTAAAAGTAGCTTAAACTTACTAAAAATTACCTAAAAACAATGCCAAAAAGCGTATAAATTATCCGCTCATCACCTGCCTCCGCTGCAACGGCCACGGCCAACGTTGCATGGCGCCCCGCCTCCGTTGCAACGAACCCAGCCAACATTGCAACGCGCCCTGCCTCTGTTGCAACGGACCCCAGCATCCGTTGCACCGCGCCCAGCATCCGTTGCAACGGCCCCCAGCCAACGCTGCAACGCGCCCTGCCTCCGGTGCAACGGCCACGGCCAACGTTGCATGGCGCCCCGCCTCCGTTGCAACGACCCCAGCCAACGTTGCAACGCGCCCTGCCTCCATTGCAACGGACCCCAGCATCCGTTGCACCGCGCCAGCATCCGTTGCAACGGCCCCCAGCCAACGTTGCAACGCGACCTGCCTCCGTTGCAACGGCCACAGCCAACGTTGCAACGCGCCCTGCCTCCGTTGCAACGCACCCCAGCATCCGTTGCACCGCGCCAGCATCCGTTGCAACGGCCCCCAGCCAATGTTGCAACGCGCCCTGCCTCCGTTGCAACGACCCCAGCCAACGTTGCAACGCGCCCTGCCTCCGTTGCAACGGACCCCAGCATCCGTTGCACCGCGCCCAGCATCCGTTGCAACGCGACCTGCCTCCGTTGCAACGCGCCCAGCCAAGGTTGCAACGCCCCCGGCCAACGTTGCAACGCACCCGGCATCCGTTGCAACGCCGCCGGCCAACGTTGCAACGCGTCCGGCATCCGTTGCAACGAACCAGCCAACGCTGCAACGCGACCTGCCTCCGTTGCAACGCCGCCCAGCCAACGCTGCAACGCGCCCGGCATCTGTTGCACTGCCCCCCAGCCAACGCTGTAACGCGACCTGCCTCCGTTGCAACGCCGCCCAGCTAACGTTGCAACGCCACCTGCCTCACAGGGTGCTTGCTCACCCTTTCCCGGGCGCGTCTTTCTACGTGGACCACG
>NW_026651380.1:208598-228598 GCF_014773155.1 Arachis stenosperma
CCCGCCGTTCCCACTCCGTGCTCAGACTTGGGGGATGATCCCTTGTCCTGGGCCAAGCTCAAGGAGTTGCCCCGGGCGGGTGCCCAAGGCAAAACACCTCCACGCCATGATCCCTAGGTGGTGCCTGGATGGGCCGTGCATGGGCGTGTTTCCCTCGTTGTTCCTACGGCAATCGGGTTTCGCCGGAGCCCGACGCCCGTGATCGACCTTGGACTGGGGGCGGGTGACCCCGGCAGCAACACCACAACCACAACGTGCTTGCTAGTGTGCCTAGGCAACGTGCATCTTGCTGGCATTGCGCCCAGCAAGCCTTTGGGCATCTCACCTTGCTCGCATTGCGCCAAGCAAGCCTTTTGGGCAACTCGGGTTTCAGCGCGGCCGTTCGGTGCGCGAGGCAAGGAGCCAGACACGCTAACAACCCGCACACCACTCATCCGCCACCACGGTCTGCAAACCCAGCACGCCCGGACGAACTGCCCCCCGCACGCCTTGGAGCGTGCAGGCAAGCGGAAGCATACGGGAGTGCCGAGCCAACTCCGCTGGGCAGGGTTCGGGGGAAGCGACGAAGAACATTCAAGGGACAGCCCGAGGCGTGAGGTGCTTCGGGCGATAATCGAACAGCCGCACCGTCTAGATTAGGCAACACGCACAACAAAACCAACACCGCGTCGGGCACCGTCTTGCGTCGACCCTAGACGTAGGGCGAGCACGCCGCGGGTGCACAAGGCACAACTCCACCACGCCATGCTCCCTAGGTGGTGCCTAGATGGGCCGTGCATGGACGTGTTTCCCTTCTTGGTCCTTTGGTGATCGGGGTTTGCAGCAGCCCGACGCCCGTGCTCAACCTTGGACCCGGGGCGGGGGACCCCGACGGCACACCACAACCACAACGGGCTTGCTAGTGTGCCTAGGGGATGGCAAGGCATCGTGCATCTTGCTGGCATTGCGCCCAGCAAGCCTTTGGGCAACTCAAGTTTTGGCAGCACGACACCCCCCCTATACTAGGCTGCCGAGCCATTACCAAAGTGCCACGGGTAGACATCCTTTTCCGTGAGGAGACATACTCGAGGAAACTGCTATAGAGGTCGAATTTTGACGCCGTTTTTTGCGACAATCTCTAGAAAAATAAGATCTTTCCATCCACCAAATTTGGTGAATTTACACCTTGGGGATTTTTTTGCCGATTTTTTTCCCACCCGAAAAGCAGGAAATTCAAAAAAAAATGAAAAACGAAGCAAAAGTGCGATTTTTGACCTGGATTTTTTTGTGCAGCATTTAAATAATATTACCAAGGGTCCCTCAAAATTTCAGGAAAATTGCACGGGCCAATTGTGAGATATGAAAATTTGGCCCCTCCGTTGCAACGGCCGTGCACCGGCCGGTGCCTCCGTTGCAACGCTCCCAGCCAACGATGCACCAAACCCAGCCTCCGTTGCAACGCTCCTAGACAACGATGCATCGCGCCTAGCATGCGTTGCAACGCGCCCAGCGTCCGTTGCAAGCCGCCCTGCCTCCGTTGCAACGGCCGCGGCCAACGTTGCATGCCGCCCTGCCTCCGTTGCAACGACCCCGGCCAACGTTGCACTGCGCCCTGCCTCCGGTGCAACGGCCCCGGCCAACGTTGCATGGCGCCTGCCTCCGTTGCAACGACCCCAGCCAACGTTGCAACGCGCCCTGCCTCCGTTGCAACGGACCCCAGCATCCGTTGCACCGCGCCAGCATCCGTTGCAACGGCCCCCAGCCAACGTTGCAACGCGACCTGCCTCCGTTGCAACGGCCACGGCCAACGTTGCAACGCGCCCTGCCTCCGTTGCAACGGACCCAGCATCCGTTGCACTGCGCCAGCATCCGTTGCAACGGCCCCCAGCCAAAGTTGCAACGCGACCTGCCTCCGTTGCAACGGCCACGGCCAACGTTGCAACGCGCCCTGCCTCCGTTGCAACGGACCCCAGCATCCGTTGCACCGCGTCCAGCATCCATTGCAACGGCCCCCAGCCAACGCTGCAACGCGCCCTGCCTCCGGTGCAACGGCCACGGCCAACGTTGCATGGCGCCCTGCCTCCGTTGCAACGACCCCAGCCAACGTTGCACCGCGCCCAGCATTTGTTGCAACGGCCCCCAGCCAACGTTGCACCGTGCCCTGCCTCCGCTGCAACGGCCACGGCCAACGTTGCATGGCGCCCCGCCTCCGTTGCAATGAACCCAGCCAACGTTGCAACGCGCCCTGCCTCCGTTGCAACGGACCCCAGCATCCGTTGCACCGCGCCCAGCATCCGTTGCAACGGCCCCCAGCCAACGCTGCAATGCGCCCTGCCTCCGTTGCAACGGACCCCAGCATCCGTTGCACCACGCCCAGCATCCGTTGCAACGGCCCCCAGCCAACGCTGCAACGCGCCCTGCCTCCGGTGCATCGGCCACGGCCAACGTTGCATGGCGCCCTGCCTCCGTTGCAACGACCCCAGCCAACGTTGCAACGCGCCCTGCCTCTGTTGCAACGGACCCCAGCATCCGTTGCACCGCGCCCAGCATCCGTTGCAACGCGACCTGCCTCCGTTGCAACCCCTCGGCCAAGGTTGCAACGCGCCCGGCCAAGGTTGCAACGCCCCGGCCAACGTTGCAACGCGCCCGGCATCCGTTGCAACGCCGCCGGCCAACGTTGCAACGCGTCCGGCATCCGTTGCAACGCGCCCCACCTCCGTTGCAACGGACCCCAGCATCCGTTGCACCGCCCCCAGCCAACGCTGCAACGCGCCCGGCATCTGTTGCACCGCCCCCCAGCCAACGCTGCAACGCGACCTGCCTCCGTTGCAACGCCGCCCAGCCAACGCTGCAACGCGCCCGGCATCTGTTGCACTGCCCCCCAGCCAACGCTGTAACGCGACCTGCCTCCGTTGTAACGCCGCCCAGCCAACGTTGCAACTCGCCCGGCATCCGTTGCAACGCGACCTGCCTCCGTTGCAACTCCCCAGCCAACTTTGCAACGCCACCTGCCTCGCAGGGTGCCTGCTCACCCTTTCAATAAAGACTTCAATAAATTTTTCTACCATGTTTGAGAAGATTGATAGCATGCACCTTTGAAAGGTAGCTGGGGCATTACACAGTCCAAATGGCATTCTCCTGTATGCAAAGACTCCAAAGGGACAAGTAAAGGACGTCTTCTCTTGATCCATGGGGTCAACCACTATCTGATTATACCCAGAATATCCATCAAGAAAACAGTAATAGGCATGGCCAGCCAACCTTTCAAGCATCTGGTCAATGAAAGGTAAAGGAAAGTGATCTTTTCGTGTGGCATCATTCAACCTCCTATAGTCTATGCACATCCTCCACCCTGTCACTGTTCGTGTTGGAATAAGCTCATTCTTCTCATTAACAATGACAGTCATCCCCCTTTCTTAGGTACTACTTGCACTGGACTAACCCATGGGCTGTCAGATATAGGGTAAATGATCCCAGCTTTACACAACTTCAGGACTTCCTTTTGTACAACCTCCTTCATTGTGGGATTCAATCTTCTTTGGGGTTGTACCACTGGTTTGGAATTCTCCTCTAAGAGTATCTTGTGCATGCATACGGCAGGGCTTATGCCTTTCAAGTCATCAATGGTCCATCCCAACGCCTCTTTGTGAGCTTTCAAAACCACAAGGAGCTTTTCTTCTTCTTCTGCACTCAATGTGGAATTGATGATCACTGGGAAGCTGTCCTTCTCACCAAGGAATGCATATTTAAGATGAGGGGGTAGTGGTTTCAACTCTTGTTGTGGTGCCTCTTCTTTCATAGCTTCACTTGGTTCCTCTGATGCTTCCAATTTGTTCTCTTCTTGTCCCTTGATGTTATGGACTTCCTCTTGTTTCATTTGATGGTTTGTGTCAAGCACTTCTTCAACCAGAGAGTCTACTACATCAATCCTCATGCAATTTTCTTTCTCAACAGGGTGTTGCATTGCTTTGAAGACATTTATGGTCATTTGCTCATCATGCACTCTGAAAATCATCTCTCCCTTTTCCACATCAATGATTGTTCTAGCTGTAGCCAAAAAGGGTCTACCAAGAATGACTGAATTGTTTCCCTCTTCATCCATGTCTAGGACCACAAAATCAGCTGGGAATATGAAGTTTCCCACCTTCACCAAGAGGTTCTCAACTACTCCATTTGGTATTTTGATGGATCTGTCAGCAAGTTGGAGTGACATCCTTGTGGGTTTAAGCTCTTCAATCATCATTTTCTTCATCATGGTAAGGGGCATTAGGTTAATGCTTGCTCCCAGGTCATAAAGTGATTTGTCAACGGCCATGCTCCCAATCGTGCAGGGTATGAGGAAGCTGCCAGGATCTTTGAGTTTTAGAGGTAGCCCTTTTTGAATGATGGCACTACACTCTTGATTGAGAACCACCGTTTCTTTTTCTTGCCAACTTCTCTTCTTGGTGATCAATTCCTTAAGAAACTTTGCATATAGTGGCATCTGTTCCAGAGCTTCTGCCAATGGGATGTTGATTTCAAGTTTCTTGAAGATTTCTAAGAACCTTGGGAATTGTTGGTCCTTTGCTCCTTTATGTACCCTAGTTGGGTATGGAAGCTTGGGTACATAGGCTTTTACTCCTTCATTCTTGTTTTCTTGTTGTGGATTCACACTCTCCTTGCTAGCATGGTTGCTTCCTTGAGTGGGAGGTTTGCCTTGTGGCTTGACAACTTCTTTGCCTTTGTTAGATGTTGAAGCCTTTTCTTCATCTTGCCTTTCCACATGTATTTCTACTGTGTCTTGCTCTTTGGATTTTATTGCTTCTTTATTTGAACTTTCACCAACTACCTTGCCACTCCTTAACTGCAGCGCCTTACATTCTTCTCTTGGGTTGGGTATTGTGTCACTTGGGAGAACATTGGTTGGTCGCTCGGCTTGTTTGGCTAATTGTCCCACTTGTCTCTCAATATTCTTCATGATGACCTCATGTTCCTTGTGTCCCTTAGCTAAGGCTTGAGTGGTTTGAGCAAGTGCTTGCAAGGTTGCTTCAAGACTTGAGATTCTAGTTTCATGATGATCAATTGGGGGTATGATGGGGGTTGATTGTTGTTGGAAGTTGTTGGGTGGATTAGTGTGGTAATTTTGTGAGTTGGATGATGGTGCAGAGAAGTTGCTTTGGTAAGTTTGTGAGTTATTATGAGGGTGTTGATATGTGTTTTGTGTTTTTCTATATTGGTTAGTGTTGTTGGCATGGTGATTTGGTTATTTGTGTTGCGGGAGTGATTGTGGTTGTTGTTCTTTTGCCAATGGTTTTCACCCCACTTTAGATTGGGATGATTTCTCCAAGATGAGTTGTATGTATCACCATGAAATTCATCCTGAGAATTTGAAGTATTCTGCATGTATTGGACTTGTTCTTGTGGTTGTTCAACAGTGGTCCCTTCACCTTGGCCCCATTCAAGTGATGATGATTTGTTGTGTTCACTGCTGCAAGTTGCAAACCATCCATTCTCTTTGTTATCATCTCCATTTGTTGTTGGATTTGTTGGTGCATTAACTTGTTTTGTGCCAAGATAGTATCAACACCTTCAAGCTCCATTACACCTTTTTTTGGGGTTGGATTATGCTGCCTCTCTGATGAGTAATAATATTGATTGTTCGCCACAATCTCAATGAGGTCTTGAGCTTCCTCAGCAGTTTTCATCATGTTGAGTGATCCTCCTGATGAGTAGTCTAATCCTTTCCTTGCTTCTAAGTTTAAACCTTCATAGAAGTTTTGGAGTTTGACCCAGTCACTAAACATGTCAGGTGGACATCTTCTCATGAGTGCCTTATATCTTTCCCAGGCTTCATACAATGACTCCCCTTCCATTTGCCTGAAAGTTTGTACCTCTGTCTTCAACTTGATGATTCTTTGAGGTGGGTAAAACTTTGCTAGAAATCTGCCCATCACATCGTTCCAATTGTTGAGGCTTTCCTTGGGGAATGACTCTAGCCATTGTGTGGCCTTGTCCCTCAAAGAGAATGGAAATAGCAGCAGTTTGTAGACATCTGGATGCACTCCATTTGTCTTCACTGTATTGCATATCCTCAGAAAAACAGATAGATGTTGATTTGGGTCTTCAAGAGGCCCCCCCCATAAGAGCAATTGTTCTGTACCAAAGTGATGAGCTGAGGTTTCAACTCAAAGTTATGAGCATGGACATTTGGTGTAGCAATACTGCTCCCACAATGTCTTGGATCAGGGATAGTATATGAAGATAACACCCTTCTAGGTGGTCCATCATTGTTGTTGACCCCTCCAGGAGGATTTTGCATCTCATCCTCCATGACTTGATCTTCTCCCTCTGACTCTTCACCAACTATTCCCTTTCCTCTTTCTGCTCTCCTTATCCTTCGGAGAGTTCTCTCGTCCTCAATATTACGTCTATTAGTTCCTGACATACACAAACAAAACCAAAATCACCAGTGAGACACCCTAAAACTAGAGTGGAATTGGGGTTAGAGAAACAAAGTATCAAACAGTTAGTAGGCTTAACAAAAACACTAAAAAAATGCTCAATCTAAACCACCTTTCACTTAATCATTGTCAATCTAATCAATCCCCGGCAACGGCGCCAAAAACTTGATACGTAAAATTTAGATTTCACGTATAACCGGCAAGTATACCGGGTCGTATCAAGTAATAAAACTCACAAAGAGTGAGGTCGATCCCACGGAGATTGGTAGATTAAGCAACTTTAGTTAAATGGTAGATTTAGTCAAGCAAACATAGTTTTGATTTCATGAGCATTTTGATTTTTGAACATAATTGCAAGAATTCAAATGGCAAAGAATGTAAAGAACTAGAAGAGAGAAATGAAGTGAAGGTAAATAACTGAAACTTAAATTGCAAGAAACTTAAATGACATCAAAGATAAATGGCAAGGAATTAAAGGGTGCAGAAATTTAAAGAACATAAGAGTAAATAGCAAGAATTAAAGGAACAAAATGTAGATGACAAGAATAATAAATTGACAGAATGTAAAAGGGAATTGGGTTATGGGTAATCAAATAACTAGAAGCAAAAGAAATAAGAAGTAATGATAGAGAGGATCATTAGGGATCAGAGATGCAAGTTTCTTGAATTGATGTTAGTCAAATCCTTCTCAATCATGGGTGTAGATCCATGGCAAGTGGGTAATTGAATCCCAATCTCTTGGTGATTCAATTTCTCTCAACATGACCAATTGCCACTCTCGTGATCTAAGTGTTCATGAGAAGAGATGAAGCTCAACTCTATTCCAGCCACACAACTCCCATAATCTCAACCAAGGAAAGTTACATCTCACATACTAACCAAGGTGTATTGATCAAGGGAATCATGAAAGGATGAACTCTAAACTGAATTATGTGGCTCATTCCTCAAATTCACCACATAATTCATATAGATTAACCCTCTCTCGATGGTGGTTGAATCTTTGAAGAACAAGAGTTCCCTCTTTAGATCAACCACTAGAATTGAGGAGGAAAAGATGAGTTCACCAATTCATTCCAGCAAGCAGAGCTCTTCCCCCTAATGAAAGTGGGGTTTAGTGAGTCATAGCTCCAGTCTCAACAACAATTGCCATAAACCAAAATTAAACTAAATGCAAAGAAAGATGAAGAAGAATAAGGAAATGCTTAAAGCTTAAGAAATGAAGAAGAGAAGTTCCAAGAAGAACCAAAAATGCTCTTCGGGTGTCCTCCCGGAAGTACTCAAAAGTTCTCAAAATAAAAGTGCTAAGAGTCTAAAAAGTCTAAGTGTCAAAAGTCCCCCCAAAGTACAAACTCAATCTCTATTTATACTAGTCCCAAAACTCTTTCAAAGATCTTGAATTGGGTTGGAAATATGGGCTTCCTCTTTGTTGAATTCTTGGCTCAATTGGAAGAAGTGTTGCTAGACTTGGAAAGGAAGAGTTCATTCATCATGCTTCTGGCCCATTGGCTTGGCATTTTTGTCAATAACGCTGGCCTTAATGCACGTTGGCAACGTGCATCACAATTTCCTGGAAGTGAAGTTTGAGACTTGGGCGTTGCTAGCCCAAGTTGTTGCTAACAACTTGCTTTTCCTCTTCTTGGCTCTACTTTCATGCTAAATGTAGCCCAGAATTTGAGTGTCAACCTTCTGCTTTAATATGGACTATTATACATCGTTGGAAAGCTCTTGATGTCTATTTTCCAATGCCACTGGAATCACCTCAATTGGACTTTCCTAGCTCAAGTTATGCTTCCTCAAAGAAGGTAAGGTTAAGCTGCCAAGTTGTTGCCAAAAACGCACCTTCACTCCCAAGTTGGCAACGTGCCCGTGCCTAACCTCCCAAGGCAGGGACTTGGGGCTGGCGTTGTTGCAAAACACGCCTTCTTGCTAGCACGTTGGCAACGTGCTCGTGCCCCCCTCCAGGGCTCATCTCTAGCCTTCTTGAATTTCAACTTCATGTTCTTGTTTTTAGGGCCTAAAGATGACTCTGATTTGGCTTCAATTTTGTGCTCCACCATAGACTATTATATATGGTTGGAAAGCTCTAAATGTTAGCTTTCCAACGCAACTGGAAGCACTCAATTTGGATCTCTGTAGCTCAAGATATCTTCCATTGAAGGAGGTAAGGTCAGGCTGCCTTGTTGGAGTTGTTGTGGATAACGCCCCTATATTCCAAGTTAGCAACGTGCTCTTCACCATCCAAAGCTTCCTGGCGTTGTTACCAAACACGCCAATGCTTTCTTGAGTTGGCAACGTGCTCGATGCTCTTTCCTAGCTCCAAATATTGCTTCCCACGTTGCCATTGAACACGCCTATAGAAGCTGGCGTTGGCAACGTGGTTGGCACTATCCCCTGGCGTTAGCAACGTGAATGGCACTCCTCCCTGGCGTTAGCAATGTGAATGGCACTCCTCCCTGGCGTTAGCAACGTGAATGGCACCAAGACTTGGCTGGCAGCACATTCTGGCGTTGGCAACTTGGCTGGCAGCACATTCTGGCGTTGGCAACTTGGCTGGCAGCACATTCTGGCGTTGGCAACTTGGCTGGCAGCACATTCTGGCGTTGCCAAGGAACACGCCAATGATAGTGGCGTTGGCAACGTGCTCGAGGTTGTTTCCTATGGTGCCAAAGTTGCTTGGCGTTGTTGATGAACACTCCTTCTCTTCAGCACGTTGGCAACGTGCTCGAGCCTTCCTCAAGGCTCCATATTTGCTTCCTGGCATTGCCTTGAAACACGCCAATGATAATGGCGTTGGCAACGTGGTTGAGCTCCAAAACTTGGTGCCTAGCCAAGCATTCTTTCCTGGCGTTGCCTTGAAACACGCCAATGGTTCCTGGCGTTGGCAACGCCCTCGAGCTCTTCTTCAAGGCTTCATTCTTGTTGCTTGGCGTTGCCTAGGAACACGCCAGTGAAGTAGCACGTTGGCAACGTGCTCAAGCTCCTCCATGGCCCAAGTTCCTCTAGCTTAGCGTTGCCTTGAACAACGCCCATAGTTCTTGGCGTTGGCAACGCCCTCGAAACTCCTTCATGGCCCAAATTCCTTGCTTGTGTGCGTTGCCCATAACAACTCACTCCTTCCTCCAAGTTGGCAACACCACTTCTCTTCCAAGGTTGCCTGGCGTTGCCTCCAATAACGCAGCCCTTCTCCAAGTTGGCAATGCCAACTTCTTTTCCAAGGTTGCCTGGCGTTGCCATGAACAACGCCCACTATCTCCAAGTTGGCAACGCCAACTTCTTCTTGCAAGGCTGCCTGGCGTTGCCATGAACAACGCCCACTATCTCCAAGTTGGCAACGCCAACTTCTTCTTGCCCAGCTTGCATCATTCTTGCTTCCATGCTTCCTTGTTTCATCACCTATCATCAACAAGGGAAATAGCTTCAAAGTCTTACCAATTCATGCAATAAATTTCATGAGATTCATTCATACTCATTCATATATGCATTCCTTAAATCATTTACATGAATTTGGCTAGAATCACATGTTCCTTGGTATTCTCATGCATGGAGACAAAACTCATAAAAGGACTTGTTTATTTAGAGAAAATGAATGAAAGTAAGCTAAAACCAACTAAACTAACTAACTAATATAGCAAATATGCACTTGCATCACAACACCAAACTTAAAGTGTTGCTTGTCCTCAAGCAAAATATAAAGGACTTTGTCACAAGAATCTGAGATGTAAGACTTGAATGTTTTACCAGAGAAGAATTTTTTTATTGAACATGTCATCCTCATTTGTGTGATCCTTGATTTATTGTAAATAAACACGGCTATTCAATTTTTCAATTAAAATGCTTGCTTCAATACTAAATTGGTTAACTTCACTAGACTTCCTTTTTCTATACCGTAGCACATGATCCTTGAACCATTTTTTCGCTTCTTTTTCTTTTCTTTCTCTTTTTTCAATTAAGCTCGAGATCTTGTCTTAAGGCGGCTCTTTAGCATAAGCTTTCAATCAACAATCCCAAACCAGTTGGTTCAAGTTGTTAAGTGTTGAGACACTCTTAAAGATTTACTAACTCAAGCCTCTCTCCTTAACACATTCAATCACAGGCACATAACATTGAAATTTTTGTTTGGATAGTGGTGTCCAGCACCTCTTTGGGTTGCTAAATGTTCTGTTATGGAGCTACTCTTGATTGTGAGTTTTCAATCGATAATCCCGAGTTAGTTAACTCAAGTTATCGGGTGATGAAGCACCCCTCAGATTTACTAGCCCAAGTATGTCTCCTAACATCAATCACCACAGACACATATCCAAACTTTGTCATTGATGCCTAGCCTTTCATTCTTTATCTTCTGTTTTCTTTATTGTCAAGGTTATTTGTGCTATTACTGATAAAGTCTTTGTGATCCTTAACCAAACTAGTTTTGTATAAGCAAGCATTCTTTTGAGTTCATTGAGCCTTGATTCTTTCACAATAAATGCATGTATGCTAGCACTTTTCTCATGGGACAACATGATTCTTTTTAAGCTAGAATTCTCTCTGTTCTTGCTCAAACTACATCTTTTATTCCATTGACAAGTAAGAGTACTAAAGACAAGCAACCATTCCAAATCTGTGAGTGGTGATGCATGGAATGGGCAACATAAAAGACAATGCTTCAAAAAGAAAATGCATCATAGAAGGTATACCATATTTCAGACATACATCTTCTTTATTTAATAACACATAAAGAAAAACAAAGGAACTTCACCACCTTTAGTCTTCATGTCCCTTTTCCTTTGCTTGATTCTCCTTGCTTTCCTTTGCCCTTTGGATCTTCTTTCTTTTTCTTCCTCAACTCTCCTTGTTGTTTTGTTGTTGAATCCCCCTTTGGATCTTCTTTCTTTTACTTCTTAACTCTCCTTGTTGCTTTGTTGTTGTTGAATCCCCCTTTGGATCTTCTTTTTGCCAAATTCCTGAGCTTATCATTGTCTCCTGTAGCCTCTGTTGATTAAATCTCACCCTTGCAAGTTCCTGCTCTTCAAATATCTTGCGAGCTTCATTAAAGGTTTTAATTTGTGGGTTGAGTAATGGGGGTGTGGAACAGAGGTAACTGAGCTTTTCTTGGGTGCATATATCATAGTCAAGTCTGTCTTTATGCCTGGCTTCCCTGAACATTCTGCTTTCATTGAAATCTTTGTGAAATGTATCATGTCTAGCATCCAACCTATGGAGAAGCTCCCTTTGCTGAGCTTGCTCTTTCCTTAGTTGAGCTTGTTCTTGTATTACTTTCTCCATGGCTTTTCCATATTCAACAGTTGAATTGTTGATGGCTTCATGCATCTTGGCATATTGTTCTTGTTGTAGTTCCATCATGTGTGCTTGGTATTCATTTTGTTGGTTCATCCATTGAACTTGAACCCCTCTTTGTTGGTCCATCAACTGCCAAAGGTCCCTTTGTTGCTGAGCTTGTTCCTCTTGGCTTCTTTGAATTTGTGAATATTGCCCAGAGATTCCTTCCAAAGCGGCTTGGAGTTGATTCATGTTCAAGGTATGAGGTTCTTCCATTTCTTGAGGCTCCTCCTCTTGTCTTGCTTCTTTCCTTTTCTTCCTTCTTGCTAAAGGTTGCCTTTCCAATTGGATTGTGGTGATAAATTCCAACCTTTCTCGGGTAAGAGGTTTTCCAACAGAGACCACATCCGTTTCTTCAAATTCTTCCAGAGGCACTCCAGCTTCTTCACATAGGCGCAGAATAGTACTAGGATATCCTAGCCAGCTGTCCTGTTTGACCTTTTGAGCTATGTCAATGATGTTCTTGGCTATAATGTCTCCAACATTGATTTCCCCTCCTTTCATTATACAATGGATCATTATTGCTCTATTCACCGTTACCTCAGAATTATTTGAAGTGGAGATCAATGACCTCCTCACTATGTCATGCCATCCTTTTGCTTGAGGTATGAGATCACCTCTCCGAAGTTTGAGTGGTTGTCCATGTGAATCCAACACCCAATCCGTGCCTATTCTGCATAAGTCACTCACCACATCCACATATCTTGGGTCATTTTCAACCCTTTCTTCATAGCTAGCTCGTTTGAACTGTTTTGCCTTGACCTTTAGCACCCTGTTGATGGTGTCCGGGCTAAAATCAACAGTCACACCTCTTACATAACTCATGTATGGTTCTTCATCATCATATTCTCTTATCACATTAGTGTAGAACTCATGGATGAGAAGCATGCTCACTTCTTGAGGTTGGTCACAGAGAAGCTCCCATCCCCTTTTTCTGATTATTTTTTGTATCTCAGGGTATTCATCTTTTCTTAGCTTGAAAGGTAACTCCGGAACAACATCTTTGCTTGACATCCAACTAAAGATCCGCTCATTGTGTTTGGATTTGAATCTTCTTTCATCAAAGGTGTTTTGTCCTTCATCTCCTCTCCTATCCCTTGATGATGAGGCCATTGAAATTCACTTGCAAGGGTTGAATCTTCCACACCAAACTTAGATGAATGCTTGTCCTCAAGCACAAGGAAAATGGTAGTGAATGGGAGAGATGTATGACAACAACGTGACTTAGGCAAGCTAGAAAATGATGGTGAGGGGAGGTGGAGTGTTTCGGTTATGTGAGGGGGTGTAGTGCTTCATGAGTTTTGTTGGGTAAAGATTAGGCCTAAGGCAAGAATATAGGAAACATGGAATGAGTTGGGGGTGTAGTGTGACTTCGGGTGATGAAATGAGGTTATGGGGGGTAGAAGAATGAGTGATGAAAAGTGAGGTTTGATGAATATGGTTAAAGTATTTAAAGTGAAATTTGGTGGGGATGCATGGTTCTAGTGGTTTCCGTGGTGAGATGCTCGGTCATAGCATGGGGAGCATGCTTCCTTGTGCCCAATGCATGTTGAGTTGTTTTTCCCCATGCACAAAGTTCAAAACTCATGTGACTTCCCTCCTTGTGTATCCGTGACCTCACTCTCCAAGATTCCCCATCACTTCTTTCTTTCTTTCATTATATGCTTCCAAGATTCCCCATCACTTCTTTCTTTCTTTCCTGCAACAAAATTCCAAAAGCTTGAGGTTCTTAAAGTGACATTACTAGCTAACAACTTATGATGATATTCCTATACAAAATTGACTAAACTAAAATTAAAATTTATGAATTGATTCCCTAATCTATTTTTCTAGCATTAGTAATGTAAGTAAAGACACCAAACTTAGTTTGTGACTAAGTGTTCTATGGAATTAATTCCAAAGATAGCCACATCAAACTTAGTATTTTACCTACATTATATGCTATTTCACGTTTTTTTTTTATATATATAACTAAAATAGATGATTGTACTTTCATAGTCTAGCATTTTCGTGTATGTATGGACACCAAACTTAGTTTGTGGCTAAGTGTTGTAGAACATATTTTGCCATTACTTCAAGATTGGCCACACCAAACTTAGTGCCTTGCATACATCATGTACTAGTCTACTTAATCATTATTGATTACTAAAGTATGAAAATAAAAGACTCCCTGTGCATGGGTTGCCTCCCATGAAGCGCTTGTTTATTGTCCTTAGCTTGACACTGCAGCTTCTTTGCTCATGTTAAGAGTTGCACACTCTCTTCCTTGCTCCAGGGGCCACCATAATAGTGCTTCACCCTGTGTCCATTAGCTGTGAAGGTTTGTTTTGAGGCTTCATCAAGTAATTCGACATAGCCATGAGGTGATACTTTGGTGATGGTGTATGGACCAGTCCATCTAGACCTCAGCTTCCCAGGAAAGATCTTCAATCTTGAATTGAATAACAACACCTTTTGGCCCGGTTCGAATGTTCTTTGAGAGATCCTCTTATCATGCCATCTCTTTGCTCTCTCTTTGTATATTTTGGCATTGTCATATGCCTCCAATCTGAACTCCTCAAGTTCATTGAGTTGTAGCAACCTCTTCTCTCCTGCTGCTTGAGCATCTAAATTCAGAAGTTTGGTGGCCCAAAAGGCCTTATGTTCAGCTCCACAGGGAGGTGGCATGCCTTTCCATACACCAGCTGAAATGGAGATTTTCCTATGGGTGTCTTGAAGGCTGTCCTATATGCCCAAAGTGCATCATCCAGCTTCCTAACCCAATCCTTTCTTGTTGTTCCCACAGTTTTCTCCAAGATCCTCTTTAGCTCTCTGTTGGCAAGTTCAGCTTGCCCATTGGTTTGTGGGTGATATGGTGTGGCCACTTTGTCAGTAACACCATATTTGTGGAGTAAAGAATTTAGTTGCTTGTTGCAAAAGTGGCTTCCCCCATCACTTATAAGTCCTTTGGGCACTCCAAATCTAGTGAAGATGTTCTTCTTGAGGAATTGCAAGACCACGTTGGTATCACATGTGGTGGTGGCTATTGCTTCTACCCATTTGGAGACATACTCTACTGCTACCAAAATGTATTTGAATGTGTAAGATGGAGGGAAGGGTCCCATGAAATCTATTCCCCACAGATCAAAGAGTTCCACTTCCAAAATGAACTTTTGAGGCATCTCATTTTTCTTTGATAAACCCCCTGTTCTTTGACATTCATTGCATTGGCTCACAAACTCCCTAGCATCCTTGAAGAATGAAGGCCAGTAGAAACCACTTTGAAGGACCTTTGCAGCTGTTCTTTCCGCTCCAAAATGACCACCATAACTAGAGTTGTGACAATGCCATAGTATGTCCTTCATCTCACCTTCTGACACACATCTTCTTATCATTCCATCTGGGCATCTTTTGAACAAGAAAGGTTCATCCCAGAAGAAGAACTTAGCCTCATGCAGCAGCTTCTTGACTTGTTGTTTTGTGTACTCTTGTGGAATGATTCTTCCGGCCTTGTAGTTGGCCATGTCTGCAAACCACGGGACATGTTGAATTTGCAAGAAGTGCTCATCTGGAAATTCTTCATTTATTGATGGAAGGTTGTCTTGGCATGCATCTTGTGGTACCCTTGATAAGTGATCAGCAACTTGATTTTCATTGCCCTTTCTATCTTTTATCTCAATGTCAAACTCTTGTAGGAGTAGCACCCATCTGATTAGCCTTGGTTTGGCATCCTGTTTTGACATAAGATACTTAAGAGCAGCATGGTCAGTATACACTAAGACTTTAGATCCAATCAAATATTGTCTAAACTTATCAAAAGCATATACCACAGCTAGTAGCTCTTTCTCTGTTGTGGTGTAGTTTCTTTGAGCTTCATTCAATACCTTACTTGCATAGTAGATAACATGAAGCTTCTTTTCCTTCCTCTGCCCCAACACAGCACCAATTGCAAGGTTACTTGCATCACACATGAGTTCAAAAGGTAGTCCCCAACTTGGGGGTGTGATGATTGGTGCTGTGGTGAGCTTAGCCTTTAGAGTTTCAAAAGCATGTTTGCATTCATCATCAAAGATAAAAGGATTGTCTACCACCAACAAATTGCTTAGTGGCTTTGCTATTTTGGAAAAATCTTTGATGAATCTCCTATAGAACCCAGCATGTCCTAAGAAACTTCTAACGGCTTTCACACTAGTTGGCAAAGGAAGTTTTTCTATAATTTCTACTTTTGCCTTGTCAACTTCTATACCCTTTCTTGAAATTTTATGACCAAGAACAATGCCTTCGGGTACCATGAAATGGCACTTCTCCCAATTCAAAACTAAATTGGTTTCTTGGCACCTTTTCAAGACTAGGGTAAGATGATGCAAGCAAGTATTGAAAGAATCACCAAAAACAGAGAAATCATCCATAAAGACTTCAATAAATTTTTCTACCATGTTTGAGAAGATTGATAGCATGCACCTTTGAAAGGTAGCTGGGGCATTACACAGTCCAAATGGCATTCTCCTGTATGCAAAGACTCCAAAGGGACAAGTAAAGGACGTCTTCTCTTGATCCATGGGGTCAACCACTATCTGATTATACCCAGAATATCCATCAAGAAAACAGTAATAGGCATGGCCAGCCAACCTTTCAAGCATCTGGTCAATGAAAGGTAAAGGAAAGTGATCTTTTCGTGTGGCATCATTCAACCTCCTATAGTCTATGCACATCCTCCACCCTGTCACTGTTCGTGTTGGAATAAGCTCATTCTTCTCATTAACAATGACAGTCATCCCCCCTTTCTTAGGTACTACTTGCACTGGACTAACCCATGGGCTGTCAGATATAGGGTAAATGATCCCAGCTTTACACAACTTCAGGACTTCCTTTTGTACAACCTCCTTCATTGTGGGATTCAATCTTCTTTGGGGTTGTACCACTGGTTTGGAATTCTCCTCTAAGAGTATCTTGTGCATGCATACGGCAGGGCTTATGCCTTTCAAGTCATCAATGGTCCATCCCAACGCCTCTTTGTGAGCTTTCAAAACCACAAGGAGCTTTTCTTCTTCTTCTGCACTCAATGTGGAATTGATGATCACTGGGAAGCTGTCCTTCTCACCAAGGAATGCATATTTAAGATGAGGGGGTAGTGGTTTCAACTCTTGTTGTGGTGCCTCTTCTTTCATAGCTTCACTTGGTTCCTCTGATGCTTCCAATTTGTTCTCTTCTTGTCCCTTGATGTTATGGACTTCCTCTTGTTTCATTTGATGGTTTGTGTCAAGCACTTCTTCAACCAGAGAGTCTACTACATCAATCCTCATGCAATTTCTTTCTCAACAGGGTGTTGCATTGCTTTGAAGACATTTATGGTCATTTGCTCATCATGCACTCTGAAAATCATCTCTCCCTTTTCCACATCAATGATTGTTCTAGCTGTAGCCAAAAAGGGTCTACCAAGAATGACTGAATTGTTTCCCTCTTCATCCATGTCTAGGACCACAAAATCAGCTGGGAATATGAAGTTTCCCACCTTCACCAAGAGGTTCTCAACTACTCCATTTGGTATTTTGATGGATCTGTCAGCAAGTTGGAGTGACATCCTTGTGGGTTTAAGCTCTTCAATCATCATTTTCTTCATCATGGTAAGGGGCATTAGGTTAATGCTTGCTCCCAGGTCATAAAGTGATTTGTCAACGGCCATGCTCCCAATCGTGCAGGGTATGAGGAAGCTGCCAGGATCTTTGAGTTTTAGAGGTAGCCCTTTTTGAATGATGGCACTACACTCTTGATTGAGAACCACCGTTTCTTTTTCTTGCCAACTTCTCTTCTTGGTGATCAATTCCTTAAGAAACTTTGCATATAGTGGCATCTGTTCCAGAGCTTCTGCCAATGGGATGTTGATTTCAAGTTTCTTGAAGATTTCTAAGAACCTTGGGAATTGTTGGTCCTTTGCTCCTTTATGTACCCTAGTTGGGTATGGAAGCTTGGGTACATAGGCTTTTACTCCTTCATTCTTGTTTTCTTGTTGTGGATTCACACTCTCCTTGCTAGCATGGTTGCTTCCTTGAGTGGGAGGTTTGCCTTGTGGCTTGACAACTTCTTTGCCTTTGTTAGATGTTGAAGCCTTTTCTTCATCTTGCCTTTCCACATGTATTTCTACTGTGTCTTGCTCTTTGGATTTTATTGCTTCTTTATTTGAACTTTCACCAACTACCTTGCCACTCCTTAACTGCAGCGCCTTACATTCTTCTCTTGGGTTGGGTATTGTGTCACTTGGGAGAACATTGGTTGGTCGCTCGGCTTGTTTGGCTAATTGTCCCACTTGTCTCTCAATATTCTTCATGATGACCTCATGTTCCTTGTGTCCCTTAGCTAAGGCTTGAGTGGTTTGAGCAAGTGCTTGCAAGGTTGCTTCAAGACTTGAGATTCTAGTTTCATGATGATCAATTGGGGGTATGATGGGGGTTGATTGTTGTTGGAAGTTGTTGGGTGGATTAGTGTGGTAATTTTGTGAGTTGGATGATGGTGCAGAGAAGTTGCTTTGGTAAGTTTGTGAGTTATTATGAGGGTGTTGATATGTGTTTTGTGTTTTTCTATATTGGTTAGTGTTGTTGGCATGGTGATTTTGGTTATTTGTGTTGCGGGAGTGATTGTGGTTGTTGTTCTTTTGCCAATGGTTTTCACCCCACTTTAGATTGGGATGATTTCTCCAAGATGAGTTGTATGTATCACCATGAAATTCATCCTGAGAATTTGAAGTATTCTGCATGTATTGGACTTGTTCTTGTGGTTGTTCAACAGTGGTCCCTTCACCTTGGCCCCATTCAAGTGATGATTGATTTGTTGTGTTCACTGCTGCAAGTTGCAAACCATCCATTCTCTTTGTTATCATCTCCATTTGTTGTTGGATTTGTTGGTGCATTAACTTGTTTTGTGCCAAGATAGTATCAACACCTTCAAGCTCCATTACACCTTTTTTGGGGTTGGATTATGCTGCCTCTCTGATGAGTAATAATATTGATTGTTCGCCACAATCTCAATGAGGTCTTGAGCTTCCTCAGCAGTTTTCATCATGTTGAGTGATCCTCCTGATGAGTAGTCTAATCCTTTCCTTGCTTCTAAGTTTAAACCTTCATAGAAGTTTTGGAGTTTGACCCAGTCACTAAACATGTCAGGTGGACATCTTCTCATGAGTGCCTTATATCTTTCCCAGGCTTCATACAATGACTCCCCTTCCATTTGCCTGAAAGTTTGTACCTCTGTCTTCAACTTGATGATTCTTTGAGGTGGGTAAAACTTTGCTAGAAATCTGCCCATCACATCGTTCCAATTGTTGAGGCTTTCCTTGGGGAATGACTCTAGCCATTGTGTGGCCTTGTCCCTCAAAGAGAATGGAAATAGCAGCAGTTTGTAGACATCTGGATGCACTCCATTTGTCTTCACTGTATTGCATATCCTCAGAAAAACAGATAGATGTTGATTTGGGTCTTCAAGAGGCCCCCCCCATAAGAGCAATTGTTCTGTACCAAAGTGATGAGCTGAGGTTTCAACTCAAAGTTATGAGCATGGACATTTGGTGTAGCAATACTGCTCCCACAATGTCTTGGATCAGGGATAGTATATGAAGATAACACCCTTCTAGGTGGTCCATCATTGTTGTTGACCCCTCCAGGAGGATTTTGCATCTCATCCTCCATGACTTGATCTTCTCCCTCTGACTCCTCTTCACCAACTATTCCCTTTCCTCTTTCTGCTCTCCTTATCCTTCGGAGAGTTCTCTCGTCCTCAATATTACGTCTATTAGTTCCTGACATACACAAACAAAACCAAAATCACCAGTGAGACACCCTAAAACTAGAGTGGAATTGGGGTTAGAGAAACAAAGTATCAAACAGTTAGTAGGCTTAACAAAAACACTAAAAAAAATGCTCAATCTAAACCACCTTTCACTTAATCATTGTCAATCTAATCAATCCCCGGCAACGGCGCCAAAAACTTGATACGTAAAATTTAGATTTCACGTATAACCGGCAAGTATACCGGGTCGTATCAAGTAATAAAACTCACAAAGAGTGAGGTCGATCCCACGGAGATTGGTAGATTAAGCAACTTTAGTTAAATGGTAGATTTAGTCAAGCAAACATAGTTTTGATTTCATGAGCATTTTGATTTTTGAACATAATTGCAAGAATTCAAATGGCAAAGAATGTAAAGAACTAGAAGAGAGAAATGAAGTGAAGGTAAATAACTGAAACTTAAATTGCAAGAAACTTAAATGACATCAAAGATAAATGGCAAGGA
>NW_026651380.1:243598-246098 GCF_014773155.1 Arachis stenosperma
CCATTTCTGATCTACACTTTCTATTTACCTTCTGCAATTTCAATTCATGCAATCACCCCCATCCCTTTTACTTTCAGCAATTTACTTTCTCGCACCTTAATTCTCGCAATTTAAGTTTATGCAATTTTAATTCCTTGCAATTTACGTTTCCTGCCACATTTACTTTATGCAATTCACATCCAAAAGTTGATTCCGCTCAACTAAACAAACTTCTAATTCGAATTGCTCATTCAACCAATCCTTGTGGGATTCGACCTCACTCTATTGTGAGTTTTTACTTGACGATAACCGGTGCACTTGCCGGAAGGAATTTTGCCGTTCGTGCAACTTCCTAAAATACTAGCATAACAAGTTTATGCACATCAAGTTTATGGTGCCGTTGCCGGGGATTGGTTTTCGATTGACAATTCTCAAATTGGAAGTTTACTAGATTGAGCATTTTTCTTGTTTTGTTAATTTAGTTCAAGTTACTTGTTGAATTTTAATGTCTGCACTCTGTTACTTGCTTTTTCTTTCTTATGCCTTTCAATTCAAGCAACTAACTCACTGACCCACTAACTATTTGAATTAATTCCTCAACTGCTCTAACCATACTCTTCCATTAACCAAGAGTATTCCACTTGTTTGTTGCTTGTGGTGTGTTCTTGTATGACAGGTAGGAGAGGAGAAATATCAACTCCTCCATATACCGAACCAGAGAGGACCCTTCATAGACTTAGAAGGGAAGCAAGAGGGAAGAGAGTACTGAGAGAAGAAGAATCTGAAGGAGAATCTGAGGACAACTTTGAGGAAGCTCTAGATCTCAACATGGATAGAGAATTTCACAACCATGAGAGGGTTGATGGAAACAATGCCATTCCTGAGAGGAGGGTTCTTGGTTCATACATAAACCCAACCTCTGGGAATTGTGGAAGCAGCATTCAGAAACCACCCATTCAGGCCAATAATTTTGAACTCAAACCACAGTTAATATCACTGGTGGAGAACCATTGTTCATTTGGTGGGAGTGTTAATGAAGACCCAAACCAACATCTCACAAAATTCCTGAGAATTTGCGACACTGTGAAGTCCAATGGAGTCCAGGAAGATGCCTATAAACTGCTCTTGTTTCCATTTTCACTTAGGGACAAGGCAGCCAAGTGGCTGGAATCATTCCCAAGGGACAGCCTAACAACCTGGGATGAGGTGGAGAGCAAGTTTCTGGCACGTTTTTACCCCCCACAAAAGGTCAATAGGCTTCGATCTGAGGTTCAGACTTTTAGACAACAAGATGGTGAGACGCTCTACGAGGCATGGGAGAGGTTCAAAGAATTGACAAGGAAATGTCCACCAAACATGTTCCCTGAATGGGTGCAATTGCATATTTTCTATGATGGACTTTCTTATGAATCAAGGAAGGCTGTAGACCATTCATCAGGAGGTTCATTGAACAGGAAAAAGACTGTGGAAGAAGCCATTGAAGTGATTGAGACAGTGGCTGAGAATGAGTACTACTATGCTTCAGAGAGACACAACACTAAGGGAGTCATGGAGCTGAACCATGTTGATACAATTCTAGCTCAAAACAAGGTGTTTGCCAAGCAACTAGCAGAGCTCACCAGGAAATTAGACACAAAGCAAGTGGCTGCGATATACACACAAGATCAAGAGGAAGTAAGCATTGAAGGAGGTGATTGGGAAGAGGCCAACTATGTGGGAAACCAACAAAAGCAATCATATGATCCACACTCCAACACTTACAACCCAGGTTGGAAAAACCACCTAAACTTTGGGTGGGGAAACCAGCAAACCCAACCACAAACCCACAAACCTTACAACCACAACCAACATAACAATTCCACATACCAACACTCCAACCAAAGATCATACCAAGCCACACAAAACACTTACTCCCAACCACCATATCATGGCCAAAATACCCAACCTGCTCAATCCAATCCGAACCAACAATTTCAAGATCAATTAAACAGGATAGAAGGAATACTAGCAAACATGGGTCAGGACATAAATGAGTTGAAAAGTTTTAGGGAAGATGTGAGATCGACCTTAAGGAGCCATGGTGAAAAACTCAAGTGGATGGAGTCTCGAGTAGGAGAGCTATCTCAACAGGCCCCCAAGTCAACTGCAGTGTTCCCTAGTGACACTGAAAAGAATCCTAAGGGGGAACAAAAGGGAGTGAGATGGGAAGAATGCAAGGCCATCACCATATTGAAGGAAGTCTCAGAAGAAGAAGGAATCAGACCATCAGAAAAGGAGCCAGAAATCTTGAAAGAAGGTGTGGAAGAAGCTAAGCAGGAAAGTGAAACTGAGCAAGCCAAGGAAATGCAAAAGGAAGCCATGCTGGGAACATACCAACCAAAAGCACCATTCCCTCAGAGGTTTGAAGGAGGTGAAAAAGGGAAAACATATTCAAGGTTCTTAGAGACATTTAAGTCTCTCCGCATCAATATTCCCTTTCTTGAGATCCTCCAGCAGATGCCTACACATATCAAGTATTTGA
>NW_026651380.1:256098-258598 GCF_014773155.1 Arachis stenosperma
CCCCCGCACGCTTTGGAGCGTGCAGGCAAGCGGAAGCATACGGGAGTGCCGAGCCAACTCCGCTGGGCAGGGTTCGGGGGAAGCGACGAAGAACATTCAAGGGACAGCCCGAGGCGTGAGGTGCTTCGGGCGATAATCGAACAGCCTCACCGTCTAGATTAGGCAACACGCACAACAAAACCAACACCGCGTCGGGCACCGTCTTGCGTCGACCCTAGACGTAGGGCGAGCACGCCGCGGGTGCACAAGGCACAACTCCACCACGCCATGCTCCCTAGGTGGTGCCTAGATGGGCCGTGCATGGACGTGTTTCCCTTCTTGCTCCTTTTGTGATAGGGGTTTGCAGCAGCCCGACGCCCGTGCTCAACCTTGGACCCGGGGCGGGGGACCCCGACGGCACACCACAACCACAACGGGCTTGCTAGTGTGCCTAGGGGATGGCAAGGCATCGTGCATCTTGCTGGCATTGCGCCCAGCAAGCCTTTGGGCAACTCGAGTTTTGGCAGCACGACACCCTCCCCCCTATAATAGGCTGCCGAGCCATTACCAAAGTGCCACGGGTAGACATCCTTTTCCGTGAGGAGACATACTCGAGGAAACTGCTCTAGAGGTCGAATTTTGACGCCGTTTTTTGCGAAAATCTCTAGAAAAATAAGACCTTTCCATCCACCAAATTTGGTGAATTTACACCGTGTGGATTTTTTTTGCCGATTTTTTTCCCACCCGAAAAGCAGGAAATTCAAAAAAAATGAAAAACGGAGCAAAAGTGCGATTTTTGACCTGGATTTTTTTGTGCAGCCTTTAAATAATATTACCAAGGTTCCCTCAAAATTTCAGGAAAATTGCACGAGCCAATTGTGAGATATGAAAATTTGGCCCCTCCGTTGCAACGGCCGTGCACCGGCCGGTGCCTCCGTTGCAATGCTCCCAGCCAACGATGCACCAAACCCAGCCTCCGTTGCAACGCTCCCAGCCAACGATGCATCGCGCCCAGCATGCGTTCCAACGCGCCCAGCGTCCGTTGCAAGCCGCCCTGCCTCCGTTGCAACGGCCGCGGCCAACGTTGCATGCCGCCCTGCCTCCGTTGCAACGACCCCGGCCAACGTTGCACCGCGCCCTGCCTCCGGTGCAACGGCCCCGGCCAACGTTGCATGGCGCCCTGCCTCCGTTGCAACGACCCCAGCCAACATTGCAACGCGCCCTGCCTCCGTTGCAACGGACCCCAGCATCCGTTGCACCGCGCCAGCATCCGTTGCAACGGCCCCCAGCCAACGTTGCAACGCGACCTGCCTCCGTTGCAACGGCCACGGCCAACGTTGCAACGCGCCCTGCCTCCGTTGCAACGGACCCCAGCATCCGTTGCACCGCGCCAGCATCCGTTGCAACGGCCCCCAGCCAACGTTGCAACGCGACCTGCCTCCGTTGCAACAGCCACAGCCAACGTTGCAACGCGCCCTGCCTCCGTTGCAACGGACCCCAGCATCCGTTGCACCGCGTCCAGCATCCGTTGCAACGGCCCCCAGCCAACGCTGCAACGCGCCCTGCCTCCGGTGCAACGGCCACGGCCAACGTTGCATGGCGCCCTGCCTCCGTTGCAACGACCCCAGCCAACGTTGCACCGCGCCCAGCATCCGTTGCAACGGCCCCCAGCCAACGTTGCACCGCGCCCTGCCTCCGCTGCAACGGCCACGGCCAACGTTGCATGGCGCCCCGCCTCCGTTGCAACAAACCCAGCCAACGTTGCAACGCGCCCTGCCTCCGTTGCAACGGACCCCAGCATCCGTTGCACCGGACCCAGCATCCGTTGCAACGGCCCCCAGCCAACGCTGCAACGCGCCCTGCCTCCGGTTGCAACGGCCACGGCCAACGTTGCATGGCGCCCCGCCTCCGTTGCAACGACCCCAGCCAACGTTGCAACGCGCCCTGCCTCCGTTGCAACGGACCCCAGCATCCGTTGCACGGCGCCAGCATCCGTTGCAACGGCCCCCAGCCAACGTTGCAACGCGACCTGCCTCCGTTGCAACGGACCCCAGCATCCGTTGCACGCGCCCAGCATCCGTTGCAACGGCCCCCAGCCAACGCTGCAATGCGCCCTGCCTCCGTTGCAACAGACCCCAGCATCCGTTGCACCGCGCCCAGCATCCGTTGCAACGGCCCCCAGCCAACGCTGCAACGCGCCCTGCCTCCGGTGCATCGGCCACGGCCAACGTTGCATGGCGCCCTGCCTCCGTTGCAACGACCCCAGCCAACGTTGCAACGCGCCCTGCCTCCGTTGCAACGGACCCCAGCATCCGTTGCACCGCGCCCAGCATCCGATGCAGCGCGCCCGCCTCCGTTGCAACGCGTCCGGCATCCGTTGCACCGCGCCCCGCCTCCGTTGCAACGGACCCCAGCATCCGTTGCACCGCCCCCAGCCAACGCAGCAACGCGCCCGGCATCTGTTGCACCGCCCCCCAGCCAACGCTGCAACGCGACCTGCCTCCGTTGCAACGTCGCCCAG
>NW_026651380.1:266098-278598 GCF_014773155.1 Arachis stenosperma
CCCGGCGCACGGCACACCCGCCGCACGGATATCGGTCATCCGTCGTGCGCCACACCAGGCCTGGCCTAGCGTTGGGCCGCGCACGCCGCGTTGCCCCTCGTGGGAGCGCACAGGCCGCCCGCCGTTCCCACCCGTGCTCAGACTTGGGGGGATGATCCCTTGTCCTGGGCCAAGCTCAAGGAGTTGCCCCGGGCGGGTGCCCAAGGCAAAACACCTCCACGCCATGATCCCTAGGTGGTGCCTGGATGGGCCGTGCATGGGCGTGTTTCCCTCGTTGTTCCTACGGCAATCGGGTTTCGCCGGAGCCCGACGCCCGTGATCGACCTTGGACTGGGGGCGGGTGACCCCGGCAGCAACACCACAACCACAACGTGCTTGCTAGTGTGCCTAGGCAACATGCATCTTGCTGGCTGATGAGCGGATAATTTATACGCTTTTTGGCATTATTTTTAGATAGTTTTTAGTAAGTTCAAGCTACTTTTAGGGATGTTTTCCTTAGTTTTTATGTTAAATTCACATTTCTGACTTTACTATGAGTTTGTGTGTTTTTCTGTGATTTCAGGTAAATTCTGACTGAAATTGAGGGATTTGAGGCAAAACTCTGAAGAAGGCTGACAAAAGGACTGCTGTGCTGTTGGAATCTGACCTCCCTGCACTCGAAATGGATTTTCTGGAGCTACAGAACTCCAATTGGCGCGCTCTCAACGGCGTTGGAAAGTAGACATCCAGGGCTTTCCAGCAATATAATAGTCCATACTTTATTCGAAGAATGACGACGTAACTTGGCGTTGAACGCCTAGTACATGCTGCTGGAGTTAAACGCCAGAAAAACGTCATGATCCGGAGTTGAACGCCCAAAACACGTCATAACTCGGAGTTCAACTCCAAGAGAAGCCTCAGCTCGTGGATTGATCAAGCTCAGCCCAAACACACACCAAGTGGGCCCCGGAAGTGGATTTATGCATCAATTACTTACTCATGTAAACCCTAGTAGCTAGTCTAGTATATATAGGACATTTATCTATTGTATTAGACATCTTTTGACCACTTAAGTCATTATTCATTCGGTCACTTGATCATGGAGAGGGCTGGCCATTCGGCCATGCCTGAACCTCTTTCACTTATGTATTTTCAACGGTGGAGTTTTGCACACCATAGATTAAGGGTGGAGCTCTGCTGTACCTCAAGTATTAATGAAGTTCTATTTTCTTTTATTCAAATCTCTCTTATTCTTATTCCAAGATATTCATTCGTACCCAAGAACATGATGAATGTGATGAGTTAGATAACCCTCATTATTATTCTCACTTATGAACGCGCGTGATTGACAACCACTTCTGTTCTACATGCTACAGAGCTTGAATGCGTATCTCTTAGATTCCTCAACAGAATCTTCGTGGTATAAGCTAGATAGATGGCGGCATTTATGAGGATCCGGAAAGTCTTACCTTGTCTGTGGTATTCCGAGTAGGATCCTGGGAATCCGGAAAGTCTAACCTTGTCTGTGGTATTCCGAGTAGGATTCCGGTAATGAATGACTGTGACGTGCTTCAAACTTGCAAGTGCTGAGCGTTAGTGACAGACGCAAAAGAATCAAGGGATTCTATTCCAGTAGGCACGGAAACCAACCAGTGATTAGCCGTACTGTGACAGAGTGCGTGAGCATTAGTTTTCACTGCGAGGATGGGACGTAGCCATCAACCATGGGTGATGCCTCCAGACGATTAGCCATGCGACTGACAACCGCATAGGATCATTTTTCCCGAGAGGATTGAAAGTAGCCACCGCTGATGGTGAACCCCTATACAAAGCTTGCCATGGAAAGGAGTAAGAAGGATTGAGTGGAAGCAGTAGGAGAGCAGGCGTCCTTGAGTCATACAGCATCTCCATTCACTTATCTGAAATTCCTACCAATGAATCTGCATAAGCATTCTATCCCTTTTATCATTCCTTTTTATTTATTATTTATTCCAATAATCACAATTACCCTTAATCTGTCTAACTGAGATTTACAAGGTGACCATAGCTTGCTTCATACCAACAATCTCTGTGGGATCGACCCTTACTCACGTAAGGTTTATTACTTGGACGACCCAGTACACTTGCTGGTTAGTTGAACGGAGTTGTGAATTCAGCTGGTGCCCCTTAGAGCCTTCATCTCAAAATAATTAGAACATGGATCACAATTCGTCCACCAAGTTTTTGGCGCCGTTGCCGGGGATTGTTCGAGTATGGACAACGGACGGTTCATCTGTTGCTCAGATTAGGTAATTTCTTTTCAAAAATCTTTTTCAAAATTTTTCTTTTCTTTTCGTTTTTCCAACTTTGTTTTCGAAAAAAAAAAACTAATAAAAATACAAAAAAATTAGAAAATCATAAAAATCAAAATTATTTTGTGTTTCTTGTTTGAGTCTTGAGTTAATTTTTAAGTTTGGTGTCAATTGCATGTTTTAAAATTTTTCTTGCATTTTTTCGAAAATCCATGCATTCATAGTGTCTTCATGATCTTCAAGTTGTTCTTGATAAGTCCTCTTGTTTGATCTTGATATTTTCTGTTTTTGTTGTTTGTTGTTTTTCATGTGCATTTTTGCATTCATATTTTCCATGCATTAAAGATTTCTAAGTTTGGTGTCTTGCATGTTTTCTTTGCATCAAAAATTTTCAAAATTATGTCTTGGTGTTCATCATGATCTTCAAAGTGTTCTTGGTGTTCATCTTGACATTCATAGCATTCTTGCATGCATCTTGTGTTTTGATCCAAAACTTTCATGCTTTGGGTCATTTTGTGTTTTTCATTAAAAATTCAAAATCAAAAAATATCTTTTCCTTATTTCCCTCCAATTTTCGAAATTTTGGGTTGACTTGGTCAAAAATTTTCAAAATTAGTTGTTTCTTACAAGTCAAGTCAAAATTTCAATTTTAAAAATCTTATCTTGTAAAATCTTTTTCAAAAATCATATCTTTTCGTTTTCTTTATAAATTTCAAAAATTTTAAAAATCTTTTTCAAATATTTTTCAAATATTTTCTTATCTTTATATCAAATTTTCGAAAATTAGCTAACAATAATGTGATTGGTTCAAAAATTTGAAGTTGTTACTTTCTTGTTAAGAAAGGTTCATCTTTAAGTTCTAGAATCTTATCTTGTAGTTTCTTGTTAGTTAAGTAATTTTAAAAATTAAATCTTTTCAAAATATCTTTTTCTTAAAAACCTTTTTATCTTTTATCTATCTTTTCAAAAACTTTATCTTTTTCAAATTTGATTTCAAAATATCTTATCTAACTTCTTATCTTTTTAAAATTTGATTTCAAATCTTTTTCAATCAGCTAACTAACTTTTTGTTGTTTCTTATCTTTTTCAAAACCATCTAACTACCTCCCTCTCTTCTATTTTCGAAAATATCTCTCTCTTTTTCAAAATTCTTTTTAATTAACTAATTGTTTCAAATTTTAATTTCAAATTACTTTATCTCTAATTTCGAAAATCACTACTCTTTTTCAAATTATTTTCGAATTCTCCCTCCTCTTTTCTTCTTCTATTTAATTAATTAATTACTAACACTTCTCTCCACCTTTCTTCATCTAAAATCCGAACCCTCTTCTTCATTCCTCTACTCCCTTCTTTTTCTACTAACATAAAGGAATCTCTATACTGTGACATAGAGGATTCCTCTTTCTTTTCTTGTTTCTTCTCTTTCATATGAGCAGGAACAGGAAAAGGGCACTCTTGTTGAAATAGATCCAGAACCTGAAAGGACTCTGAAGAAAAATTAAGAGAAGCTAAATTGCAACAATCCAGAAGAAACCTTCTAGAAATTTTCGAACAAGAGAAAGAGATGGCGGCTGAAATAATAATAATAATGCAAGGAGAATGCTGGTGACTTCACTAAACCAACGTCCAAATTTGATGGAAGAAGCATCTCCATTCCTGCCATTGGAGCCAATAACTTTGAGCTTAAGCCTCAACTAGTTGCTTTAATGCAACAAAACTGCAAGTTTATGGACTTCCATCTGAAGATCCTTACCAGTTTTTAACTGAGTTCTTGCAGATCTGTGAGACTGTAAAGACGAATGGAGTTGATCCTGAAGTCTACAGACTCATGCTTTTCCCTTTTGCTGTGGGAGACAGAGCTAGAGTATGGTTGGATTCACAACCTAAGGATAGCCTGGACTCCTGGGATAAGCTAGTCACTGCCTTCTTAGATAAATTCTTTCCTCCTCAAAAGCTGAGCAAGCTGAGAGTGGATGTTCAAACCTTCAAACAAAAAGATGGTGAATCCCTCTATGAAGCTTGGGAAAGATACAAGCAGCTGACCAAGAGATGTCCATCTGACATGTTTTCAGAATGGACCATATATTCTATTATGGTCTCTCTGAATTTTCGAAAATGTCATTGGACCATTCTGCAGGTGGATCTATTCACCTGAAGAAAACGCCTGAAGAGGCACAAGAACTCATTGACATGGTTGCAAACAACCAGTTCATGTACACCTCTGAGAGGAATTCCGTGAATAATGGGGTACCTCAGAAGAAAGGAGTTCTTGAAATTGATGCTCTGAATGCCATATTGGCTCAGAACAAAATGTTGACTCAACAGGTCAACATAATCTCTCAAAATCTGATGGATTGCAAATGCATCCAACAGTACTAGAGAGGCAGCTTCTGAAGAAGCTTATGATCCTGAGAACCCTGCCATGGCAGAGGTTAATTACATGGGTGAACCTTATGGAAACACCTATAACTCATCATGGAGAAATCATCCAAATTTCTCATGGAAGGATCAACAAAAAACCTCAACAAGGTTTTAACAATGGTGGACGTAATAGGCTGGGCAATAGCAAGCCATATCCATCATCTTCTCAGCAACAGACAGAGAACTCTGAACAAAACAATTCTAATTTAGCCAATATAGTCTCTGATCTGTCAAAGGCCACTTTAGTTTCATGAATGAAACAAGATCCTCCATTAGAAATCTAGAGGCACAAGTGGGCCAGCTGAGTAAGAAAGTTATTGAAACTCCTCCCAGTATTCTCCCAAGCAATACAGAAGAAAATCCAAAAGGAGAGTGCAAGGCCATTGACATAGTCAATATGGCCGAATGCACAAAGGAGGAGGAGGACGAAAATCCTAGTGAGGAAGACCTCCTGGGACGTCCCTCAAGCAAGAAGGAGTTTCCTATTAAGGATCCAGATGAATCTGAGGCTCATCTAGAGACCATAGAGATTCCATTAAATCTCCTTCTGCCATTCATGAGCTCTGAAGACTATTCATCCTCAGAAGAAGATGAAGATGTTACTGAAGAGCAAGTTGCTCAATATTTAGGAGCTATCATGAAGCTGAATGCCAAGCTGTTTGGTAATGAGACTTGGGAAAGTGAACCTCCCTTACTCATTAGTGAACTGGATACTTGGATTCAGAGAACTCTACCTCAAAAGAAGCAAGATCCTGGCAAGTTCCTAATACCTTGCACCATTGGCACCATGAGCTTTGAAAAAGTTCTATGTGACCTAGGGTCAGGAATAATCTTATGCCACTCTCTGTAATAGAGAAGCTGGGGATCATTGAGGTACAGCCTGCCTTGTTCTCATTACAATTGGCAGACAAGTCAGTGAGATAAGCCTATGGAATAGTAGAGGACGTGCTAGTAAAGGTTGAAGGCCTTTACATCCCTACTGATTTCATAATCCTGGACACTAGGAAGGAAGATGATGAATGCATCATCCTTGGAAGACCTTTCCTAGCCACAGCAGAAGCTGTGATAGATGTCAACAGAGGAGAATTAGTCCTTCAATTGAATGGGGAATACCTTGTGTTTAAGGCACATGGCCATCCCTCTGTGACAAAAGAGAGTAAGCATGAAGAGCTTCTCTCAGTTCAAGGTCAAGAAGAACCCACACAGTCAAACTCTAAGTTTGGTGTTGTGAGGCCACAACCAAACTCTAAGTTTGGTGTTCAAACCCCATATCCAAACTCTAAGTTTGGTGTTGGGACCACACTAAATTGACCTGATCACCTTGTGGCTCCATGAGAGCCACTGTCAAGCTACTGACATTAAGAAGCGCTTGTTGGGAGGCAACCCAATTTTATTTCTCTAATTTTATTTTATTTTGTTTTGTTGTTATTTTGTGTTGAATTAGGTACATGATCATGAGAAGTCACGAAAAAATCAAAAAAAATTAAAAACAGAGTCAAAACAGAAGAAAAAAATTTTTCACCCTGGAGGCAGCGCAGACTGGCGTTCAACGCCAGTAAGGTGCATCTGGCCGGCGTTCAACGCCAGAACAGAGCACCATTCTGGCGCTGAACACCCAAACAAGCAACAACCTGGCGTTAAACGCCAGGATGGTGCACAGAGAGGACAAACTGGCGCTGAACGCCAGGAACAAGCATGAAACTGGCGTTCAACGCTAGAAACATGCATTACATGGGCGTTGAACGCCCAGAACATGCTCAATGGGCGTTTGAACGCCAGAATGATACATGAAGGCATTTTACATGCCTATATGGTGAAGGAATGGTATTTGTTTTCACCTCAGGATCTGTGGACCCCACAGGATCCTCACCTCAGGATCTGTGGACCCCACAGGATCCCCACTACCATATTCCCACCTTACCTCCTAATCCTAATTTTGTGATGTGAATACCCCATGTCACAATTCCCAATATTCTTCATCAATCACCTCAATTCCTCTTCCCAATTACCCCATTCACCATTCACATCAACCCACCCTTCCCCATAAACCCCACCTACCCTCATAAAATTCAAATTCAATTTCCCACCCATTCCACCCAAATGGCCGAAACTCCCACCCTCCCCTCTCCCTATAAATACCCTTCCATTCTTCTTCATTTTCACATAACAATAAACCCCTTCTTCTCCCACATAGCCGAACCTACTTCTCTCCGTCTTCACCATTTTCTCTTCTTCTTCTTCTACTTTTCTTTTCTTTCTTGCTCGAGGACGAGCAAATTTTAAGTTTGGTGTGGTAAAAGCATAAGCTTTTTTTTCTGTTTTTCCATTACCAATGGCACCTAAGGCCGGAGTATCCTCTAGAAAAGGAAAAGGGAAAGCAAAAGCTTCCACCTCCGAGTCATGGGAGATGAAAAGATTCATCTCCAAGAGCCATCAAGACCACTTCTATGATGTTGTGGCAAAGAAGAAGGTGATCCCTGAGGTCCCTTTCAAGCTCAAAAAGAATGAGTATCCGGAAATCCGACATGAATCCAAAGAAGAGGTTGGGAAGTCATAACCAACCCCATGCAACAAGTTGGAATATTGATGGTTCAAGAGTTCTATGCTAATGCATGGATCACTAGGAACCATGATCAAAGTATGAACCGAATCCAAAGAACTATCTCACAATGGTTCGGGGGAAATACTTAGATTTCAGTCCGGAAAATGTAAGGTTGGCGTTTCACTTACCCATGATGCAAGGTGATGAACGCCCCTACACAAGAAGGGTCAACTTTAATCAAAGGTTGGACCAAGTCCTAATGGACATTTGTGTGGAAGGCGCCCAATGGAGAATAGACTCCAAAGGCAAGCCAGTCCAACTAAGAAGACTGGACCTCAAGCCTGTAGCTAGAGGATGGTTGGAGTTCATCCAAAGATCCATCATCCCTACAAGCAACCGATCTGAAGTTACTGTGGATCGGGCCATCACGATTCATAGCATCATGATTGGAGAGGAAGTAGAAGTTCATGAAGTCATCTCCAATGAACTCTACAAAATAGCTGACAAGCCTTCACACATGGCACGGCTAGCCTTCCCCACCTTATATGCCATCTATGTTACTCAGCTGGAGTCATCATAGATGGAGATATCTCCATTGAAGAAGACAAGCCCATCACCAAGAAAAGGATGGAGCAAACAAGAGAAGTTCCTCACGGCCCTCAAGAAGAACATGAGGAAGTTCATCATCAACAAATGCCTCAAGGAATGCACTTTCCTCCCAACAACTATTGGGAGCAACTCAACACCTCCTTAGAAGATTTGAGCCATAATGTTGAACAACTAAGGGTGGAATATCATGAACACTCCATCATTCTCCAAGAAATAAGAGAAGATCAAAGAGCAATGAGGGAGGAGCTACAAAGGCAAGGAAGGGACATAGAAGAGCTTAAGAACATCATTGGTCCTTCAAGAAGAAGACGCCACTAAAGGTGGATTCATTCCTTGTTCTTTATTCCTTTCTGTTTTCGGTTTTTAATTATTGTGTTTATCTATGTTTTGTCTTTATTTCATGATCATTAGTATGTAACCATGCCTTAAAGCTATGAATAAAATCCATTAATCCTTCACCTCTCTTAAATGAAAAATGTTTTAATTCAAAAGAACAAGAAGTACATAAATTTCGAAAATAGCTATTGAATTTAGTTTAATTATATTGATGTGGTGACAATACTTTTTGTTTTCTGAATGAATGCTTGAACAGTGCATATGTCTTTTGATATTGTTGTTTATGAGTGTTAAAATTGTTGCCTCTTGAAAGAATGATGAACAAAGAGAAATGTTATTGATGATCTGAAAAATCATGAAATTGATTCTTGAAGCAAGAAAAAGCAGTGAAAAAGAAAGCTTGCGAAAAAAAAAAGAGAAAAAAAATGGCGAAAAAAAATATATAGAAAAAAAAAAGAAGGAGCAGTAGAAAAAGCCAATAGCCCTTAAAACCAAAGGCAAGGGTAAAAAGGATCCAAGGCTTTGAGCATCAATGGATAGGAGGGCCCAAGGAAATTAAATCCAGGTCTAAGCGGCTAAATCAAGCTGTCCCTAACCATGTGCTTGTGTCATGAAGGTCCAAGTGAAAAGCTTGAGACTGAGTGGTTAAAGTCGTGATCCAAAGCAAAAGAGTGTGCTTAAGAGCTCTGGACACCACTAACTGGGGACTCCAGCAAAGCTGAGTCACAATCTGAAAAGGTTCACCCAGTTATGTGTCTGTGGCATTTATGTATCTGGTGGTAATACTGGAAAACAAAGTGCTTAGGGCCACGGCTAAGACTCATAAGTAGCTGTGTTCAAGAATCAACATGCTTAACTAGGAAAGTCAATAACACTATCCGAAATTCTAAGTTCCTAGAGAAGCCAATCATTCTAAACTTCAAAGGAAAAAGTGAGATGCCAAAACTATTCAGAAGCAAAAAGCTACAAGTCCCGCTCATCTAATTATAATTAATATTCATTGATATTTTGGAATTTATAGTATATTCTCTTCTTTTTATCCTATTTGATTTTCAGTTGCTTGGGGACAAGCAACAATTTAAGTTTGGTGTTGTGATGAGCGGATAATTATACGCTTTTTGGCATTATTTTTAGATAGTTTTTAGTAAGTTCAAGCTACTTTTAGGGATGTTTTCCTTAGTTTTTATGTTAAATTCACATTTCTGGACTTTACTATGAGTTTGTGTGTTTTTCTGTGATTTCAGGTAAATTCTGACTGAAATTGAGGGATTTGAGCAAAACTCTGAAGAAGGCTGACAAAAGGACTGCTGATGCTGTTGGAATCTGACCTCCCTGCACTCGAAATGGATTTTATGGAGCTACAGAACTCCAATTGGCGCGCTCTCAACGGCGTTGGAAAGTAGACATCCAGGGCTTTCCAGCAATATATAATAGTCCATACTTTATTCGAAGAATGACGACGTAACTTGGCGTTGAACGCCTAGTACATGCTGCTGTCTGGAGTTAAACGCCAGAAAAACGTCATGATCCGGAGTTGAACGCCCAAAACACGTCATAACTCGGAGTTCAACTCCAAGAGAAGCCTCAGCTCGTGGATTGATCAAGCTCAGCCCAAACACACCAAGTGGGCCCCGGAAGTGGATTTATGCATCAATTACTTACTCATGTAAACCTAGTAGCTAGTCTAGTATATATAGGACATTTATCTATTGTATTAGACATCTTTTGACCACTTTAAGTCATTATTCATCGGTCACTTGATCATGGAGAGGGCTGGCCATTCGGCCATGCCTGAACCTCTTTCACTTATGTATTTTCAACGGTGGAGTTTTTGCACACCATAGATTAAGGGTTGGAGCTCTGCTGTACCTCAAGTATTAATGAAGTTCTATTTTCTTTTATTCAAATCTCTCTTATTCTTATTCAAGATATTCATTCGTACCCAAGAACATGATGAATGTGATGAGTTAGATAACCCTCATTATTATCTCACTTATGAACGCGCGTGATTGACAACCACTTCCGTTCTACATGCTACAGAGCTTGAATGCGTATCTCTTAGATTCCTCAACAGAATCTTCGTGGTATAAGCTAGATAGATGGCGGCATTTATGAGGATCCGGAAAGTCTCACCTTGTCTGTGGTATTCCGAGTAGGATCCTGGGAATTCGGAAAGTCTAACCTTGTCTGTGGTATTCCGAGTAGGATTCCGTAATGAATGACTGTGACGTGCTTCAAACTTGCAAGTGCTGGGCGTTAGTGACAGACGCAAAAGAATCAAGGGATTCTATTCCAGTAGGCGCGGGAACCAACCAGTGATTAGCCGTACTGTGACAGAGTGCGTGAGCATTAGTTTTCACTGCGAGGATGGGACGTAGCCATCAACCATGGGTGATGCCTCCAGACGATTAGCCGTGCGACTGACAACCGCATAGGATCATTTCCCGAGAGGATTGAAAGTAGCCACCGCTGATGGTGAACCCCTATACAAGCTTGCCATGGAAAGGAGTAAGAAGGATTGAGTGGAAGCAGTAGGAGAGCAGGCGTCCTTGAGTCATACAGCATCTCCATTCACTTATCTGATATTCCTACCAATGAATCTGCATAAGCATTCTATCCCTTTTATCATTCCTTTTTATTTATTATTATTCCAATAATCACAATTACCCTTTATCTGTCTAACTGATATTTACAAGGTGACCATAGCTTGCTTCATACCAACAATCTCTGTGGATCGACCCTTACTCATGTAAGGTTTATTACTTGGACGACCCAGTACACTTGCTGGTTAGTTGAACGGAGTTGTGAATTCAACTGGTGCCCCTTAGAAGCCTTCATCTCAAAATAATTAGAACATGGATCACAATTTCGTCCACCACTGGCATTGCGCCCAGCAAGCCTTTGGGCATCTCACCTTGCTCGCATTGCGCCAAGCAAGCCTTTTGGGCAACTCGGGTTTCAGCGCGGCCGTTCGGTGCGTGAGGCAAGGAGCCAGACACGCTAACAACCCGCACACCACTCATCCGCCACCACGGTCCGCAAACCCAGCACGCCCGGACGAACCGCCCCCCGCACGCCTTGGAGCGTGCAGGCAAGGGAAGCATACGGGAATGCCGAGCCAACTCCGCTGGGCAGGGTTCGGGGAACCGACGAAGAACATTCAAGGGACAGCCGAGGCGTGAGGTGCTTCGGGCGATAATCGAACAGCCGCACCGCTAGATTAGGCAACATGCACAACAAAAACCACACCGCGTCGGGCACCGTCTTGCGTCGACCCTAGACGTAGGCGAGCACGCCGCGGTGCACAAGGCACAACTCCACCACGCCATGCTCCCTAGGTGGTGCCTTGATGGGCCGTGCATGGACGTGTTTCCCTTCTTGGTCCTTTGGTGATCGGGGTTTGCAGCAGCCCGACGCCCGTGCTCAACCTTGGACCCGGGGCGGGGGACCCCGACGGCACACCACAACCACAACGGGCTTGCTAGTGTGCCTAGGGGATGGCAAGGCATCGTACATCTTGCTGGCATTGTGCCCAGCAAGCCTTTGGGCAACTCGAGTTTTGGCAGCACGACACCCCTCCCCCCTATAATAGGCTGCCGAGCCATTACCAAAGTGCCACGAGAAGACATCCTTTTCTGTGAGGAGACATACTCGAGGAAACTGCTCTAGAGGTCGAATTTTGACGCCGTTTTTTGCGACAATCTCCAGAAAAGCAAGATCTTTCCATCCACCAAATTTGGTGAATTTACACCGTGTGGATTTTTTTGCCGATTTTTTCCCACCCGAAAAGCAGGAATTCAAAAAAAAATGAAAAATGGAGCAAAAGTGCGATTTTTGACCTGGATTTTTTGTGCAGCCTTTAAATAATATTACCAAGGTTCCCTCAAAATTTCAATAAAATTGCACGAGCCAATTGTGAGATATGAATATTTGGCCCCTCCGTTGCAACGGCCGTGCACCGGCCGGTGCCTCCGTTGCACGCTCCCGGCCAACGTTGCATGGCGCCCTGCCTCCGTTGCAATGACCCCAGCCAACGTTGCAACGCGCCCTGCCTCCGTTGCAACGGACCCCAGCATCCGTTGCACCGCGCCAGCATCCGTTGCAACGGCCCCCAGCCAACGTTGCAACGCGACCTGCCTCCGTTGCAACGGCCACGGCCAACGTTGCAACGCGCCCTGCCTCCGTTGCAACGGACCCCAGCATCCGTTGCACCGCGCCAGCATCCGTTGCAACGGCCCCCAGCCAACGTTGCAACGCGACCTGCCTCCGTTGCAACGGCCACGGCCAACGTTGCAACGCGCCCTGCCTCCGTTGCAACGGAC
>NW_026651381.1:0-12500 GCF_014773155.1 Arachis stenosperma
GGTTCGCGAGAAGGAAAAAGAAGGACTCATCCTTTGTTGCATCTGGCGCGAGATGATAAAGAGAGAGCTTCGTCTATCGATGAACAGCGGATTGACGGAGCTCTTGGCATTGCTTTGTTTTTCTCTCCTTTCCTATCAGCGAGTTCCGATCCTTTTGTTCGAAATTTCTTCGTTCGTACCGCGCTTGCAGAATCAAATCCTGTTCCACAAGATCCTATATCAGCTATACATCCTCCTTGCATTTATGCCGGAGACGTCGCCAGTGCTATGGCATTTGGATTATGTAGATCAAAAATGATGAACGGGATTGTGGCACTCCACTCGCCGCCAATGCGGAAGGATGCCGCCGAAAAGAAGGGAACGCTGCTTCGCTCCGCTGGATGCGTCGGATCCCGTATAACAAGGGATCTTTTTAACAACAAATTCAAACATGTGGTCGCAAAATGCTATCCAGCTCTTTTGTTGCGTAGCAATAGAAGCCTGCTCATGCTGCTTTGGCGGCGCTTTTTCGCCTTCTCTTCGCTCTGGACAGGAGCGCTAGTGGGCACGGGGAGGGAGCAGGCGAAGCGTGTCATTCGTAATGAACAGAAAGATACCACTACTTCGCCTCTTTGTTGGAGCGCCGGCGCGAACACAGTGGTATCTGACCAGGACCAGAAACTGATTCGAATTTGGATCTTGACATGTCGGTGGTTTTAACCGTGGGCATCATGCCAGGAAGTTGGTGGGCTCATGAATTAGGTCGGGGTGGTGGTGGTTTCGGGATCCCGTAGAAAAATGCTTCTTTATGCCTTGGGTATTAGCCACAGCTCGTATTCATTCCGTAATTCTACCCCTTCTTCATTCTTGGATCTCGGTTCTTAAATTGTGACTCTTCCATGCTGTGTCTCAGGAACCTTTTCAATACGGTCCGGATTGCTAGCTTCCGTTCATAGTTTTGCTACAGATGATACACGAGGAATCTTTTTATGGCGGTTCTTCCTTCTAATGACCGGCATATCTATGATTCTTTTCTCCCAGATGAAGCAGCAGGCATCGGTCCGTAGAACTTATAAAAAAGAGATGGTTGTGGCGCGAAGTACTCTTGTGTACCTCATATAAAATAGCGTGAGAGAAAGAGATCTATAGTCGGTCTCTTTCAAAGCGAAGAACAAAGGACCTTCGACGATGAAGGAGAAGAAGGAGTAGTGCCCCTCGGGACAATTCCTTTTTCTTTGTTCTCTGTTCCGTTCCTGATGTTCAACTAGTCATTAATGGTAGGCTTCATTGGTACCCTTTTCTTTTTTCGGTATGCCGCTCCGCGAGCAAGGAGTGCCACGCACGAGCGAAGCGAAAACAAAGCAGGGGGAATTATTCGCAGGGAGAAATCCTTTGATTGCGTATTGAATATAGATCCATGTCTTTCTTGTTCCACTAGCTAGGACAAAATTCTCAGATGTCCCTTTCGTTATTACAACCTTCTTTTTTGATGTCAAAGACCAGAAGCTATGCTAATTCTCATTGGATCTCGGTTGTTCTTAACAGCGATGGCTATTCATTTAAGTCTTCGGGTAGCACCATTAGATCTTCAACAAGGTGGAAATTCTCGTATTCTGTATGTACATTCCTGCGGCTCGGATGAGTATTCTTGTTTATATCGCTATGGCTATAAACACTTTCTTATTCCTATTAACAAAACATCCCCTTTTTCTTCGCTCTTCCGGAACCGGTACAGAAATGGGTGCTTTTTTTACGTTGTTTACCTTAGTTACTGGGGGGTTTCGGGGAACCTATGGGGCACCTTTTGGGTGGATGCTCGTTTAACCTCTGTATTCATCTCGTTTCTGATTTACCTGGGTGCACTGCGTTTTCAAAAGCTTCCTGTCGAACCGGCTCCTATTTCAATCCGTGCTGGACCTATCGATATACCAATAATCAAGTCTTCAGTCAACTGGTGGAATACATTGCATCAACCTGGGAGCATTAGCCGATCTGGTACATCAATACATGTTCCTATGCCCATTCCAATCTTGTCTAACTTTGCTAAACTTCCCCCTCTCAACCCGTATCTTGTTTGTTCTGGAAACACGTCTTCCTATTCTATCTTTTCTCGAATCTCCTTTAAGGGATGAAATAGAAGCTCGAGAAGGAATAGCAAAACCTAGTTGACTTCCCAGCTCAAACTGAACGCGATGTAATCAAACTTATAGCTGACGCCGTAGAGAAAGCCCATATGCGAAGTGGAAAAAGTAGGAGTAGACATTGGAATAAGAGCTGTTGTCGGACGTTCATCAGTAACCGGTGTGATGTTAGCAATGGAATGCGTATCCGCTGTTCTCTTTTCTGCTGTGATTGAATCAGTAAGCGCTGCGGATCTTTTCGTATAAAGAATAAACCTCATTCGATCTCAGAAGGGATGAATACAAAGGAAGGGAGTTGCACTAGTCTCATAAATGCCAGTCAAAGAAAACTAACTAGCCAAAAGGCCGGAATAAGCGAAAAAAAGGGATTGGATGGCTTGAATTCCCCTGTTCTAGCTCTAGAAGAGTAAGCTAAGAGTCTTATTTATATTATATAAGAGCCAGCCTATCCTAGTTTTCCTGTAAGTTTTGGTACTAGGAAAGAATCCTAGCTCCTATAAAATCAGAGGCGGCGGAGATAGACACTTTGGATTCGGCAAGCTACTCCGCTTTCTAATTAAGATTCAAAAAAGAGGGTTACTACATTGATAGAGGCATAAAAGTATTCAGTTATCCCAATACTTCTCGTCTTTCTGGCTGCTATCTTCCTAAACTGTAGGAGGAAGGGGAAGGGCTTTATGAACGTTACAGAATGAATGGTCAATGATAAATCACCTTGCCCTCCCTTTAGAGGAGTAAAAAAGGTAAAGCTCCGCACTAAAACGCTACCAAAGCTTCGGAGTTCTATTCCTTCTTGCGTCCAATCTCAAGGATAAATTCAACCTAACTCGCACTGCATGAAAGGACATAACCTAGTAATAGGTCATTAAGTTCTTCCTTTGATACTTATGCCATTAGATTAGAAAGAGTAAATTGTCCATCATCTTCGAAGGCCTAAATCCCCTGGGAGGAAATCGTATTAATGATATCATGATGCTACCTCTCCTTCATGTGCAGCCTCTTCTCAAGCAGCAGATTGCCCGAAGACAGACTGAAAGCCCTGTTTCAGCTGAGAGCATTGATTCCCCTGGTACCTCTCTTTTCTATCACAGCATTAGAGGAGTGAGCCCGCCCTTCATTCATCAGGTCTCAAAGTATAGATTGTATGATAGGTAGGTGGAAAAGCTACAACATCACCTTAGTTCCCTGCCGTCTTGTCTTTCTTGAGGAGCAAGAACATTCTTTAGTTCTTTCTCACTTGATCTCATGTTTTTCCCTTAGATTATGTATTTGTTATTATTATAGAAGGCATTCTCTTTCTAGACAAAAAAAAAAAAGTTGAAAATATTTTTTTAAAAAGGCAAAAGCCACTAGACGAGAGGGGCAAGCAGCGATAGCAGCTCGACCTTAGGCAGAGCCGCTCAAACAAAGATAGCTCTTGATCCACGTATCTCATTGATTTTGCGATAGGGGCGGAATGCCAAGCCGCTCTAACACCATTCCATTGGGGAGTCCCATCCCAGCCTTAGCAGGGAACTTACTACAGAGCCAGACAGAGGACAGCACATATCATGAAAAATTATCTAGATAGATAGGGCCCTAAGAACTTCATTCGTACTCTTGATGTAAATAGAGGACAGGACGCATAATAGCCTAACCCGCAAGCGGGTTAGTGACTTACGTACCTAACCTATTAGCTGTCCTGCTACAAAGCTGACTGATAATGCCCGCTTTACAAACGGAACACAGTGAGTTTTGCCGCGGGTCAACCCAACCCCTAGGCTATTACGGGCTATTACGCTTCTTGGCCTCATATGAGTGACCTACGTACCTCATAGGTTAAATTGAGTGATTACTCCCCTAAGCCACAAGCTGGTTAGGTCGTGGCCTACCTTTCAATCCGTACGTTAAGGGATTCCCTTGTGGAAATCTGACGTCGTGAGCTTAAACCTCAAGAATGAGTTCTGCTCCTGAACCTATTGGTAAAGTGGCTTAACGCTCTTCTCCCGTAGCTCTCGTCTATCTTACCAGTCAGCCGGCTCTATATAGTGCGAGATTCTTTCATTATTGATTTTCTACGGGCTCTATAGGCCTTCACGAATGCGTCTTCTCGTCTGAGGACGATTCCTAATTCATCGTTAAAACGTTAATTTCTCAGTAATAAGAGAAAGGGCTATGCTATTATCGGGATCTTGCTATGAGACTTTCTTTCATTTCTCTGATTCGATAGCGCTTCCCAAAGAGTGTATTTTAGCTAGCTTATACTCTTTCTTTTGCACTTGTTTCCGGGCAATCGTACCTCTCCTTCCTTTAACAAGTAAGCTCTTTTCTCTATCCAGACTCTATCGAGTCAGTACTTCATGCCTTACAGTCGAGTAATAAATTACCTTCCTTTATCAAGTAAGCATTATTATCTCCTTTGAATTCGTATGGTTGAAGTTGCCGAGAATGGGTTAGAGCGGGTAACATAAGAAATTCCTGCGAAAGCTCCATCAATTAGATTGTCTTTGCGTTGGGGTTGAAAGCTCGCTCGGTTAATGGACTTGAACCCAGACAATGGACATGTCCCAACTTCCTTCCTATTAATTGAAAGTTGGTAACTTAGGCTGAATTCTCTTCGGACTCAGAATATGGTACCAAAGAGGAGGGTTCGCCCATAGTAGAAGAAAGTCTGCTACCGCCAACGAGTATGAAAAGGCCCTTTTCTTAGAGGGCTTGTCGCTCCTCCATCATGCCTTCCTCGAAGACAAAGAGTTAGTTACTTAAAGCTTAGATTGTTGAATCGGAATCTGGTACCCAATCTTATATCGTGGAGAAACCTCCCCCGCCACTGAGCCAGACGATGACGATGCGGTAGTTGATATAACGGGATCACTAGCTGATACCACTCATCTTGCTGATTCAGTAGTAAAAACGACTTACCGTTGATTACTTTCTTTATTAATGCAAGTCAGAGGGGACTACTTAGGAATCCTCAAACAAAATAGCACTCTTTCTATTTCTTGAGGCAAAATCCAATTCATCGAAACGAGGGAACTTTCGTTAGTCAATATCCCAAACATAGGGCTTATGTGATACCTGTTGGATTAACAGCCTAGACCGAAGAAAATAACAAGTAAAGCAGGTCAGGTGTGAAACTTTTACGTCTAAGTAAGTGAAGTTGTGCTAACCGGTCCTATCCTAGATCCAACCGAGTTGGGAACGAGCTAAAGTGGATTGATCCGGTCGACGTGGCTAAGCTGAAAAAGAAGGGAGCCCTATATATTCTATACTGTATTGATGGCTCATTTTGGCTCACTTCCTCGATATGGGATCGAAAATGTTAAGTACTCAGATTTATTAGAGAGTAGCGGGCTAGCTGTACAAGCAATTCGACCATATATAAGGGTAAGGTCCCTCAGGCCAAGCCCATCAAAGGCTCCCCTAAGAGTTAGATTAGTACCGGCTTGATGATTCCTTTTGAAAGGATAAGCCTAAGAGATTGCTAGCGAGAATAATTGAACTGAACATTGAAAGACTACTGCTTACAACTCGCTTTCTGTCTTATTTGCTGGCCTTTAAGATGACTGGTACTAGGTAAAAAAAAGGATATTACAATAATAATTGTGCACCCAGAGTAGACCAAAGCAGCTTCACTCACTTGAGACTCATACATTGACAGACCCAGACAAAGTTTATTGATATGAGCCAAGATCGGGCATGAGAAGGAAAGTGGCCAACTAAGCCCTATCAGGGTTTATAACGGAAGACAACTTATTGAGTAACTGCTTGATCCCATCACTTTGAAAGCTACAGAAAACAGCTGTCTCCAAGCTGGTTGAATATTAATTTGAACTCTATCTTTTGTTTGGCAAAAACGGATTATGATTTAGTTCTTCTAGCTTCGAAATCGGGCTTATCCAGTGGCGCTTGTCTTGGTCTTTCACGCGACTGGCTATCCCTCTATATATATTATACGCAATATCTTGACAGGCACGATCTACCTTGGCAACGAACTTCACGCTACGTCTCGGGGTGTACTTTCTATCACTTTCTGGCGGGAAGCCCCGAGCTCTTTGAGATTAGCATGATGATGTTTATATTCGCTTGAACTTGTTAACTTGCATGTGAAAAGCATATAACTAGTCTTCCTTCTCATGGCCCGGCACAAAATGCTTCTTATTTTTGAGAAGCATTGTATTCTAATACATACCCAGATAGAAGGACTTTTTGCAGCCAGAACCAAGATATGCTTCAACATAGCAGCTTCCACCAATGAAGCCCGAAAGCACTTTTAATTTAAAGGTAAAGGGCAGCCAATTTCCAAGCAACATTCCCTTTGTTCTTAACCATATCAGGACCAGACCATAAGAACCTTCTGCAGATCTTATCTTTTGTCTTCAAATCAAAACCGGCAGTATGAACACAGTACTCCAGTAAACTTGCATGCTAAAGAGGGCACTCTGAACCAGTTGTCCAGCATATTAGAGGTATTTATTTTCCAGTACATCTCTTTACTCTAGCTTTGATTCTCTCAATTAGAGGCAAACAATCACTAACTGAGAGACTGGCAATCCCAGGTACTTCATTGGCATTTTACCTTCATTAAAGCCAATTAGATTTGAAATATTGAACTTTGCAGCATCATATCCATAGTAGATTATACTCTTGGATATGCAGTAAGACCAGAAAGATTTGTAAATTCTTTTAAGCATTGATTGACTACAGCAAATCCTTCTCACGAACTAGAGATTTAGCAATCAACTGAGTGGCTTTCGCTCCTTATTGTCTATCGACGGAATTAATTCATTCAAAAAAAAGAAAAAAGGGCTTTAACGGCTCTTTTCCTCAACCTGTTCAATTGGAGCTAGCTATAGAGCGCACTTTCGGTCAAAGGACAGGTGTTGGCAAAATTTTGGATAAATCATCCGTTTTTCTTAGGCAAGCAGTTGCCCGATCAGAATGATGGAGAGGTCATGCGTCTGACCACAACTCCATGTCAAATGTATTTCGATGGCTCCAGTACGCAAGGTGGTGCGGGAGCAGGTATTGTTTTTCTCTCTCCTAACTAGTAGTGAGACAAGTCATCGCTGAGTATCAGGTAATAGATGCAAAGCAGCAGCCATAGAGAAAAAGAGCCCTAGACTCGATTCGCCGAGTTTGATGAAATAAAAATAGACCAAGTACCTAGAAGAGCCAATGTTGAGGCTAACACATGGCACAGCTGGCTTCGACGTTTGAGATTTCCTAATCGGACACCTGAAGAACATACGTTCAAAGGACGATTCCAACAACATTCCAGATCACTTTTTACTGTTACATAATGGAGCCAGAAGAGATTGGGCAGGAGATTGGCAACAGCCTCTCGTCAGGTACTTGTAAGATTTATTTATTTAATAAAATATGCTAAGAGATGCCAGGCCCGCAAGAAATACGGACCAGTGCAGCATGTACCAGCTTAAGAATTGCATCCGATCTTAAAGACTTCGCGCCTCGACGCTTTGCTTTGATCCCTGACCTAAACTCTTTGGTAGGCTACTCTTCTACCATGAAATGCTATAAGTTAGGTTTTTTAGCTTGCCTTTCTCCTTTCGTTCACTCGGCCTTCAAAGAAAGATGGACGGGGCGGGCAGAGGAAAACCTAACGATTGTTCCAATCGAAATGGAAAGAAAACCCATGAATAGGAGGTTAGGGGGGACAGAAGTACTCAACGAGGATAAGGGATCCCCCCGGGTGGATGCGCGTGAGAAGAACTAAAGCCACTACAAGACTCCTACCTAATATCTTGCTATAGGCGCTTTTGGCTTTTGACTTGTTTATGTATGATTACGATAGAACTAGGGGCGCTAGCGTTGATGAAAATTCCTATTCTTGCCTAAGCCTTCTACTTACTTTTCGAGTATAGCCTTGTGAGGAACTTAACTTTAGCTCTTCGAATGACAGAAACATCTTTCTTGCTCTATGCGAAGAATAGCCCTTAAAGCTGGAGAAGGAAGAAGTGTGAAAGCAAGCAAGTCAAATTCAGGCACATTAGTAAGTTCTTTTCTCTGAAGAATGTTCGAACTCAGACATAGATGACTGGGATCACTACACTGGCTTTGTTGGTTGGTTTGAGGTAGGCAAGTAAAGAATAAGAAATTAGGCAGGGACCACGCTACACTCTCACCTCTCTCGAGCTACAGGAACCCTAAGCCAGGTATGATGCTGACTTTGCAAGCGCAGGGAAAAGAGCTGGTAGTGATTCTTCGGGACAAAGGCCAAGGGTGAAGCCGGGGAAGTTTAATATTTAATAAATTCATAAATGACATCGCCTTTAGGGGCGCCGTTTTCATCCAACTAGAAATATCGTATGAGAAGCAAAAGAATGTTACGTTACGCCCAAAAGTCCCATGCATCCTTTCTTTCTTTGGTCAACAACCAAGCACAACTCAATAGAATGAATTCTTCAAGACTCCTACATGAACTTTCTGTCTGGAGGGAATCAATTTTTCTCAATCAATCACTACACTATGTTTCAACAATTTCTCAATGCTATGTCAAGGGCCTTCCACTGGATTCGAAATTGCGGAAACCTGAGCCTGAGGTCTTGTCTTAAAAGAGAAAGTCTCTCAAGAGTTGAGAGCATCGGACTTGACTTGGAAGAAAATATTGTATCTTCTTTCTGTTTTAGGGGGGGCCACTATTCCTTTAGTCGTTCAAGATCAAGTTCTCGCCCATTGCGATGGGATCGCTGGGATGGAAGGGCCACCAACTCCGCCAGGTATAGAACCGAAGCACCTCTTGAAGCGCCCCAGCGGCGCCCCTACCTCAACCGGTTATTCTATTATCCCGGAATAAGAACCTCCCCTAATCTCGGACGCATTTCTAATAGATATTCTTTATTGCCGCTACGGGCTCCTGAATCTTGGGGGGGCTGACGGGTTGAACCGTCAGGTGTCCATCCATAGTCAATTAAAAATTACAAGTAGAACGGCGTGTGGAAGCTGCGTTGGTAGCGGACGGTTTTTACCCCCTTTCTATTCTTGATAGGTACCGTGACATTCGTTACTATCTCCATTCCCTGCGGGGGGGGGGCTGATGACGCCACGGACCTATCAGTCCTATGTCATGCAAATAATGGAGCATGGCACCCGGCAAAGCCTTCCCTATCTGCGGGTCATCCAAGCCATCCATCATTCGCATATTCTGTTAGACCGAGTGGATGGTCAATAGTTTTAACCGCAGGGAATCAATGGGCCAGCTCCGAGAATAAATAAAATAAGTGGCTCTTTTTGTTTCTATACGCAATTCACGTTAACATGCGTCTGTAGCCGTTGCAAACAGAGGTAGGAGGAGGACCAAAACCAGACAGAAAATGGAAAAGAAGAGCGACCCCTATTCAAACCGAAAGAAGTACCTCACCTTACGAAGAAGTAGTTGGAGCTGGGCTCCGAACTATGAGAGTTTGCTTTTGTATTATGTTTCTAAGAGAGGTATGATCAAATAAGGGATCAGACCGCTCCCGGTGTTCGAACAAGTCATTAATGGTCGGCTTCATTGGTATCCTTTCGATATGCGTTGCGAACACTTTCATTTTTAGCGTCTCATCTTCTCTAGAGAAGCGAAACTCGAACGGATAGAGCGGATGGTCCAACTACATAACTTTTTCTTTTTCATTACTTCTATGGTCGTGCCTCGTGGCACGGCAGCACCCTTACTATTGAAATGGTTCGTCAGTAGAGATGTTCCCACAGGTGCCCCTTTTTCCAATGGTACTCTAATTCCAATTCTTATCCCTTCATTCCCTCTTTTGGTCTATCTACATTCCAGGAAATTCAGACGCTCCATGGACGGAGCAAAAAGTGGAGTCTTGGTCAGAGCAGGCCGCCTTATTTTACTACCAGACATAATTGGGAGAAGCTCATCCGAAACTAGAGCTGGAAACGCCTCATTTCGTTTCGTTCCCGTTCTTCATTTCCTTCTTCTCGAATCCAAGGGGGACTTCTCATATTTAGAATCTTTCTGCGGTGTGCTCTGTTTACTATTCTTTCGTACTCTCTTCTCTTTACCACGCGATAGGTCAGCAAAGCGTGAGCGGGCGCAGAGAAGGAAACGCCAAAGACTTCGGCCTAACCCTAACGGGAATGAGCAAGAACGAAATGACAAGATGAGGTGCTCCGGGCACCCCCATTTAGAAAGAAGGGTCGAAGGTTTTGGGCCTGTAGCTTTCCCCGTCCCCCCTTCGTCGGGGGGTGCTTGTGTGGGGGGTGTGCCACCTGAACCTGAAATCGGGCTTGAAGCTCTCGCCTTACCAACGAGCCGACAGCTGATGGCTGTTGGTCACGACTACCACCAAAAAGCTCCAATTCAGATGAATATTGCACATTTTGGAGTGTGCATCTGTATGTTGGGTGTTCTTCTGTCGTGCGACCCGGCGGCTTATGTGCGACCTGTGGCCCACGCCTCCTATTTGTTCAGGGCGGGCGGCGTGAACTCTGACTCGATCCGGGTATTCAATCCCGCCGCTGAGATGCTCAGTTGACTCCTTAACCTTGATAGGAAGATGGCTTATTCAATAATTCGTGCATAAGGGTAAGGAACTTTGGATGAACTAATGCGAATGGGTGTAAGCCTCGCTGCTCGGAAACACCCAGTGCTGACCACACTGAGAGACACGAAAGCGCAGGTAACGCCAGTTGGCGAAGTGGCGTTAAGCATCCCTAGCGGTACGAAAAGAGAGGTCGTGATGATATCATCTACGTCCGTACCGCTCCTCGTGGAGTAGATCCCGCATCCAACCAAGTCTTTGACCAGGGAACGGGATAATTCCCACTACCGCTGGAAGGCCAGCCGGGCCGTGAGCGCGGTGGGAACGGGCTTCCCAAAAAGCCAGCCCCGGGCCGGGGTCGGCATAGAATGAAGGGGACGGCCCTAATGTTGTGTTGGCAAAGCCAACTTCTTGGGTTGCGGGCGGAGAAGAGCGGACGTGGGGACTCAGACCGGGGCGCAGCGTAACTAAGAGAGCCATTCCATTTAGGGCGAGACAGAATGGGCGGGCACGAATTTATTTTGGGAAAGCTGGTGTCCGAGCCAATTTGTAAGACGACTACAACTTCACTTATTAGATTAGTATTCGCCGAAAAAAATGGGATGAAATAGAAAGAACGCGAAGCGCTAGCGCTATAGTATATCAAGGTTTTTTTTGGGGGGGGATTTGCTTCTTCACAAGCTTATCCCCGCCCCGACCGGCAGCTGCTGCCCCATCTCTAAATAACTTAACTTCCCCCGGTCTTCGGCCCGAGCTGTATGAGGCAGAAACTCGCCCCACGTACGGTTCGGAGGCCGAGCCCCACCCCAGCTGTAATGGTGCGGCTTAGGTCAACTAACACAAAGAGGATACAGTTCACTCAACGATTGCCTTTGGGTTCCGAACTCCATATGGGGAAGGAGCGTTGTTGTTTCCGAGGTCTCGATCATTTACATGGACCCACTTCTCATTCCATTTGTGGGAATTTTATGATCTATAAACCGTCCCTAACGAACGATCGCCTCATGTTTGAGCATGGTGAATCACTTCGTGCCGACCTGTTGCCAATAAACTTTTCGGCCTCATATGAGAATGGAAAACTTGAGCATTTTCTGCATCGGTGGATGAAGAATCGCGAACATAAGAATTTATGGTTGACCATGTTCCCAGAAAAAAGATACTTTAGAGAAACAACGAGCACGACTGAAGTGGCTATACATACAAATCCATTTACGGATAGATATGCTTCGATTGGAACTGGAAGTTCCAGAACAGGCGGCTGGTATACCACCATAATGAAACTGCCTTTTCTTTTTTTTATTCGGATAGGATTTTGGTTGGCTTCGTCGGGAGGCTCGCGTAGTTTGTTACGTCAGCTCCAAAAGGATAAGTTGCGTTGGAATCGATAAAGTTCCGTGGAATTCATAATTGCATAAAAAAAAAGAAAAGGAGTCTTCAACCCTCTATGAAAAGCTATTAAAAAATTTCAAAGGCAAAGGGCCAAGGTGAGAAAGACCAAAGAAATCTGTTTCATAAATAGGGTCTCCTCTTGTCATCCCGGAAAGAATATCTGCTCTGCTTGTTCACTCCCGAAACGCCTAAGCCGAATAGAGGGATATGGTGTTTACCTAAATAGAGTGGAACGGCAGCGCAAGCTCACTAGAGACTTACATACCACTAGTAGTTTTTGTTTGTGTATTGAACTTTGTTGATGCTCTCTTCTGTGGAAAGTAATGAAAATGCTTCGGTGGTCAGGCTCTTAATGTTTATATATATTTTATGGTCCTTCCATTAACCACTCCTTGCTCCCACACCAGAAGCTACTACCCCTTCGGACCTTGTTGCTTAGTCCGTTCGTGTGGTACCTTTGACTCTTTCTGGTGCTGCGCTGCTTAAAACTAGGGTCCGTGAAGGT
>NW_026651381.1:17500-72500 GCF_014773155.1 Arachis stenosperma
TGTCATCTATCTCGACCTGTTTCCCGAGGCGTAGAAAATCCAGACCGGCTCAGAGAATCACTGGCGCTATTTAGCCCTTCGTTTCGCCATTCGAAGGACTACCTCTGCCTTCCCTTTTTGTAACATAACCAGGCGCCCCCCTTTTCAATCACTAAGAAAAAAAAGACCAATCAAAGCCCTATCTAAGTAAAGCTTCGTCTGTTATTTTTCCGGCCCCAGGGGAGTTTACTCAACCCATTCCCCAGTCTTCCGCACTGCTCAAGTAAGTGTGCGTGTGCGACTCCGTATGAGGACCTCCTTCCCTTCTGCCCACTCTCCGTTCACACGGTTCTCAAAGCAGAGGAGGCTGGTTGGGCAGCTGGTACCACGAGCCCTCTGTCCCACACATCTATCCAGAAGCAAGTGTAGTTCACCGGTTCCACCGAATGCTCCTATCTCTCGGCAAAGATCGTGTGAGTGTGCAGTTATGCTTCGGATGCTTCGCCATAGAATAGATCGACCCAGTTCCCGTTCTTTTCCGGTGCACTCGCTTTATATCTCCGACACACTAGGCTAGGAAGGACGCGGTGGGAAGGAAGCAGCCCTAGCCTCTGTCCGGCCGATCATTCCGCTGGCATCTTGCATTCACGCCTCCGTTTGACTGCCACTCGGGGATGGAGTTGTAGATACGTTAGTCTTAGCGGATCGTTGGCTCCGCCTGTTATCTCCTTCTACGACATGCTGTTGTCGTCGCCATATTCCTTATGTAACTAAGTCATCTCTGCCTCGCTGCGGGTCAGCACCTCCGAAAGAAACGGAGGACTTCATTCAGTGAGTCCGCGATCGCCCTCTAAACGATCAGAATAAGGTAAAGCTTGAAGATAAGTTTTGTACTCTATTAATTTCTCAGTCCCTCTAGTCGGGTGGGCGCCGGCCGGTCTTTCGACCAGATCCCCCTAAAAACCGTACGTGCGGGTCTCCCCGCATGCGGCTCACGCCATTCGAGGTGGCCCGGCCCAGCATTCATTCGCAAATCCTGTAGTGAAATTGAGACTGCTCGACCTCGGAAGCTAATTCGCGTGTAGGCAGCGCTGTCTGTCGTACCGTTGACTCTATCTATTCATTGAATTCACTTTCATTTTTTTATAGGCTCGCTCCCTCTTTTTCCAAGAATTAATGCACTTCCCTTCGGAGGGCCTTCTCTAATCTAATAGGGGAAAATCCTTCCATTTCCGTCAAATGACCCGGCCCCCCAGGCTCTTCCACCGTCCGGGCTCCCTTTCCTACCTATGCTATGCTCCCCCGGCACAGGCCTACCACGCTTCGCGCCTGCGGCGTTTTCGCCGGACGGTCTTTGCCAGTAGTGCCATCCTCCCCGCTGGCTGTATGGGCGGGTTTTCCCTCGCTGCTGCGTTCTGTTAGGCTATGGATTACAGGAACAAATGTAGTTGAATGAGACAGCAGGCGGGTTACACGTTCCGCTGTGCCGAGATGTGAGGTGCAGGTGGTGATGATCACCCCGGGGTATGCGCTAGCGCCCTTGACAGGCACTCCAGGACCCGCCAACGCTCATGAAAACCCGGGTCGGCCATTTGTCTAAGGGCCTCCATTCATCTGACCGGAGGTGTGGATAACGAGGCCACCTTCACAACCCTCTCCCTTCTGTCCTTATGTTGTAGTAAGGTAGGGCGGTTCGCTTGAGTTGCTCAACCGCCCCTTAGCCCGGTGCTCATGACGCGCTACGGGACCTTCACCGTGCCGGGGGACCAAGCAGGGCATAGCTAGCGGCATAGGAGCCGACTCGGCGTCAGCGGCTTCGTGCCGCACTGGAGTAATCCAATATGCGGTTCCGCACGTTCCACCACTTCTCCGTTCATTTCCAATACTGATCGTGAAACACCATGAGCAGCTGGATGTTGAGGTCCGAAATTCGAAGTGAAATTTTGGAATTGCCCGTTCCTAGTCGTCATGGGAAAAAAGGAAGAAATAAGAAAGAGATTATTCCCTAAGAGCTTGTCCTGTACCAGAAATGCATCTCCTTGCGTGCGAGATACTTCTATGCCAGCCGTTATTCCCGGCTCTGTTATGAAAGAAAGCGGCGGACTCATCTTACATCCCTAATGAGGGATTTTAGGGGATTAGGGCTCTCCTTTATCTCCTCCACCCATCCCCTTCTTCTATGTGAGGGGGGGCTTACTTAGTGCTTGTGCTAAGGCGCGGGTTGATCTCTCGGCCCTTCCCTCGCTTCTTGACTGGCTTGAAGAACTTGGACCCTTGATTCATTCAAGCCTTCAATCTCAAGCAAGCTTTGTTGAATCCCGGTCTCCGCCTGTTGAATCCTTCTCTCAACTTCTGATAGCTCATACATAACGGAAGACAACTCGTCCCTTCCGCCAGGTGGCACGTTCAGGTCAAAAGACGGTTGCTTCGAAGAGCTGGCACCGCTTCCACCCTCCTCTCCCCCTGGAGCCATCATCTTAGCCAGCTCGGGATCCAAAATAGTCAAAACTACAGCTATAACCAGCCCTCCACCACACCACCCGAGCCTACTAAAAAGAAAGTGGAGAGATTTGGTGAGAAGGATGGATTGGAGTTTGACAAGAAAGAGATTGAAATCCATACCAATCAATAGAAATGAAAAATAGAGTAAAAAAAGGGGGAAAAAAAAATGAAACATTGAAACACGTCTTTCCTTAGTCATGGGTACTCCCCACACCCCAATTTTCAAAGATTTTACATCTTCACGATCAAGCAAGTATTTAATCATACCATTGCTTGTTCGTATAAAATAGACCAAAAATCCTAAGATAAAAAGAACACTCCAATCAGATATACCTTGCATCATCATTCACTGAGAAACATTGATTCCCTCCAGACAGAAAGTTCATGTAGGAGTCTTAGTTGAAGCATCGACTTGAATCTCTTCAATGTCAGCAACTTACTGATTGATTGACCCATTCTAGAGAAAGTGCTTTCGGGTATACTTTCTTTAAGGAATGTGGTTCTTGCTCATAGCCCCCAAGACCATGAGGGAGCCCCCTTTTTTTTACATTTACAAAGGGATTCAGACAGGGAAGGCTGTTAAGCATGCAGACTGATTCTCTTTTCTTACGTGAATTAGATACTACTTCTTTCTTTAGAAAAAGTTTTTTCTTCTCTTCTGAAGCCTATAGTCATGACTATAGGCAAGAAAGAATTGAACCTAAGGCCTGCCCCCGAAACATTCGGAAGAAATGCTGCTTTAGATCCCGCCCAGATCAGATCAAGGGCGGTCCATTTTTTTTCTTTCTAAAAGAGCGAAAGTTTACGGGTGGATGGGTGCTCTTTAGGTGTTTACTACCTCACATCAAGGTGACAGGATTCGAACCTATGGCCCTCTGTACCCAAAACAGATGCGCTGACCAGACTGCGCTACACCTCGTCTCACCCCCCTCCGCATATAGATCCACCCGATCGATGAAGACTCGAACCGAACTCGCCCATCCTTTTGGGCACAGGGACGCGAGAACCAATCCGAGTAATCAACCGCTTTTTTTAGAAAATCTGCCTCCAGCAAGCCACCCCAACCCTACCGCCAAAAAGCCGTATAGTGCAGGAGCGCTCACATTTTGGCTTCCTCTTTCATTCACTTTCATTTTTGAAAATCCGGCTCGCTCCCGGCTACCTGTCCTTTGGACCCAAAGCCCGCTTAGAAGTGGATTCGAACCACTGACACAAGGATTTTCAGTCCTTTGCTCTAACCAGCTGAGCTACCTGAACCACTTTCCTAAAGTCTGTTTTCTTCATCGAATAGTGCCCTACCTTACTTACCACTTTACTAGTTAGGGAAAAGCCCTTTACTAATAACAAGAAAGGGCTTTTTTCGCTTGTTTAGTATTGCAAGCTTTCGAGCAGCTCTTTCAACTGCCGCCTAATCCCCTCTCCCAACATGCTCAAGAACCGAGAGCCGCCCAGGCCTTCAAGAAACGGGGGAGCTTGCTTCTAAAAAGAAGATAGGCCACAACGCGCAACGGGCTCCCCGCTCCTAGTAACTAAGTAGTGCTATTCTGTCCTCCGGGGGACTCCACCAACACCAAGAGGTTAGGTTCTTTCTCTCACGTAATTTCGCCCGCCCGTTCCACTTCCGTGCCGGAGGAAATGGGATTCGAACCCATGATACAATCTTCTTGTATGTAGATTTAGCAAACCAATGCCTTAAGCCACTCAGCCAGACCTCCAATTGATCGGAATTTGATGTGCGGTTGGTTGCCCAAAGGGCTATCTGATCCGATCAACTGCGTAAGCCGTAGCGCGCTAGCGCGCGTACTCTTCCTCTATCTATGAGCGAGACTCCATCAAAATCTGCCACTCGTTGGGCGACGCCCTCTTTTCTATGAAGACCGACCCCACCACTGAATGATGAACTTTTCCAGTCTTCGCCAATGCAAAGGCGACCTGGAGAGAACACAGAGTAAAGCCCTTACCCGCCTGAATGGAATTCATATCTCCTTCGTCTGGTCGAGAAGGGAGAAAGCCCGGGGAACTGGCTCACAGAAGAAGGGGACTCTTCTAAACCATTAAGGAGAAGTCCATTTTCGTCATGATCGATCCACGTCCTACCATAGTGCCCGGAGACCCTGGCTTGCTTAGCTTACAAAGCTAGCTTACTAACGCGAAGGCCTTTAGGGGCTTGCTTAGTACTTGTGCTAAGGAGCAAGTCTCAGCTTCACGCATGACTAACATACCAAAAGGCTTAAACTAGAAGAGAAGGTACGAAGTCACTCTGCGCATAGCTATGAGGTACCAGAACGGAGGTCGGAAAAAGGCATAAACTTTAACTAGCAGAAAGAGTACATCCATGTACGTAGTCACTCATATAGCTATATGAGGAGTGAGGATAGGATCTCCTGCCTGTCTGCAGGCCCGGATACAAGATCCAACATCACATACACTCTTTATTGACTAAGAAGGGGGGAGCGCTATGAATCAGTACGTGAACGATGCCCCCGTAGCCTTCTCCTATGGGTCATTCCAGGTATTCTGGTTAAGTAAGTTAAGTCGAAAACGCGTTCTCGATGGAGCAACTTGCTCATTTCATCGATTTCCCACTCCTAAGGGAGGCCGGCTAAACGAAAGAAAAAGAACCTCCTAACCTACAGAAGAGTCCAGTCTATCAAAAAAGATTCCATATATTACATTTTTTTTCTCACGTCTTCTATTAGAATCTTTGCGTTCAATCACAGATCCTGGCATAAGATCCCATTCCCGCGAAAAGGCGGGATGAGAACCCAGGTCCTAGGCCAAAAGACTTTACCAGCTAGACTAGTGGAGCTGCACTCATAATGCCTGAACCCCCTTTAGGTGAAAATGAAAAGGCCCCGCCCATCAACTTCTGTAATGGAAGCTTCGGCCACTTCCTGGTTAATAGCCTACGGCTAGCTTGTCCCTCTCTTTTTAAGAAGTGTTTTGACACCCCTATCTTTCTTGCTTTTCCGATAGCCTTTAGTATAGGAGCATCTCTAGTGGTCCCGCCTAACTCTTCGTTATCTGTCCGAATACCTATAACTATCTTCCTCTGTTCCACGAATAAGTTAAGGGACTTGGAGTACCCGCCGGAATGAGCTTCCCTCCTTTCTTCTTTCTTTATACTTAAGTATGCCCTGAAGACAGAATGAACGGATCGAAGACCTATTCTGATCTCAAAATTCACCTATCCCTGCCTTATTCAACTCAGAACTCAAAACAGGTCTTTGGCTTCCTACGCTCTCCTTCAACTAAGAGTGATAGGAAGTGATGCCTAGCTCGACCGAAAGCTAAGGGTAAGAGTGGAGTCGTAGAAGCGAGAGGAAAGTTGTCTCTCGACTCTAGGGAGAGGATAGAGAGTTCCATGCCGTAATATTGTAAGGAAGGAAGAAGGGGATTGGTGTCTTCCTCGATCCGCTACTCTCCCAACCAGGGTGGGTAGCTACGTACCTTCCCGCTTTGATGATTCCAGGAGCGTCAAGCCACTGTACCGATAGGTGCAGGAGCGTAGCGGTTTGGTTTGCTTAGGTAGTGTTTCATATATTTCCTTTGTGCGGAGAACTCCCCGAAGGTTCTAAACAATCTTCATCGATCATCCGTTCTGGTTGGTTGTCGTCCATCCACTGTTGGCCTACGGTTTGTGCTCGACCCTCCTTCTCGACCTCCCTTTCGGGTTGATTGGCCTCAACTAGCTGCCCATGGGTGAAAAAAGCCATTAGGGCGGTTGTTTTGATTGTCTTAGATGCCCCGATAACGTACTTGGCCTCCTAACTACTTTATAATAAGTAATAAGGAAAGGCCAATCCCCTATCCAATTTCGGGGGACGAGGAACTTCTATTCTTTTTCATTTCGAATGCAGCGGACAGTCAGGAGGTACACTAGCTGGCAGGATTGCTTTTGAATCGAAAGACGTTAAACAACAACAACAAGCACTCAAGCTACAAGAGAAGAGGAAGAGCTACAACTGCTACAACCGAAATGCCGATACACTAAAAGGATTAAGGCATCAGAGAAAAAGAATGATTTGACTCCTCAATTACCAAGTGTGGGTAAGGTCGCCAGGAAAGACCCTCTTTTTTGGGAGATTGTGTAAGCATATGATCTTCAATCCTTACTTGGAAGGAAGACTTCTCTAGTTTTGAACCTATAGAATTAAGCTAGCTATCACTCTTTTCTGCTGCCAATGGATCGAGATGATACCCGACACCAGCATTTAGTTTAGATGAATACTTGAAAAGATGCCCTGAAATCGCACGGTTAGGGCTGCGAACCGACGCTCAGACTCCTTTGATTAGTCGGACTTCTCGCTAAATCTTATGCAAGAAACCCTAGTGTTTTAGAAAACTCTTTCCGCTAGTGGTCTCTCACTTTCATTCCGGATTGAACCACTCGTCGCTCACTCTTCTTTTCAATCCTTTAGGACTTTAAGATATGTCCTGAAAAAATCATATTTTTTCCCTTTTCTAAGAATCGTCATGATCTAAGACCCCCTTGACTGACTTAACATGCATTCTAGCAGCTTCTGAAATGAAAACCCGATCCATGGAACCATCTTTTCAAAGAAAAGAAAGAGCTTGTTGAACCCGTCCTCAGACAGACCACTGGCACCCAATCTCTTTACTAGATTGGACCACGGGTCGTCACTCCTACATCCAAGATGTGGCACATCCCCCCGCGAGAAGGAGGGGAGGTGGTTATTAGGATAACCCAATTTTGGTTCTGGATCAAGGTTTTCCAATGGGTGCTGCCCTTGTCATACTGATCTGGAAAGAGTGCTTTTAGGTGGGATGACTAAATGAAATATCAAATGGGCATGATGAATTCCAACAGGCCTCTCATCTCTAAGAGGTTTGTAAGGGTTTGTTCTTAGGATGCCTTGTTGAAAGATATGTGGGAGGAACGGAACCACAATACCTTAACCTCTTCCCGGACCGGGACAAGTAAGGCCCCTATTCCGTGCAGCTTTGCTTTGGGTGTGAAGTACCGGAATAAAGCTCTTTCGCATTAGGAAGGGACTGGCCATCTCTTTCTGATCCGATGAGTTCGGTCCTTATGATATTAGAGTGTGCTTTAAACCGCAATAATAATCTATTCGCTCCTCGCGGAATGGAAGCCTTGCTTCCTTTTCGGGTGAATCGATTTCAGTATGAAAATCCCCCCCCCCTTTTTCTCTGGTGAAATGTACGACCTCCAACTGAACCTAGCCCAAAAGAGTGTAAGCGAGGGATTCAAAACCTAGTTGATCACTTATAAAGTAGAAAATCTTATTCTATTTTGATTCCCAACATGCAGAAGTAAAAAACCTATTAACAGAGTGAGATAGAAACTTTTGATGGAACCTGATGATCTTCGAGGCCGAAGGGAGCTAGAGTTGAAGCTGGGGCGGGAACTGTAGGAGCTCCAGCTCGCTGAATAAGCCACCACAATATAGGAAAAAGAAGAAGCTACAGGAGAAGGATGTGTATCAGGTGCGGATACCTGTTTAGAAGGTGAACCAGCAGAGTCAGATGCAACCGGGCATGAAGCAGCAAGTGCTGTAGATCTGGTAGAACTTCTTCTCGGATATGTTTGGTTAAGTGAGGTGGCGCAACAAGCCGAACCACATGGGTCGAGTAGAAAGCAACCAAATATCCGGACTTCGGAGTCGGAATAAGAATTCAAAAGAGGTTTTAGTTCGCACTTAAAATCCTAAAGAGGCACGAACTTGTCGAGATGTATGGGGTTCCCTTTCTTTCATTCACATTGGTGAGGTTGCTTGATTGTAGGGGCCGGGAAAGGGTCTGCCACCACTGACTCAGATTTTTTTGTAATCGATGTAGCTTCGTCGTCTGTCTCGGGATCGGTAGTGTTCCCCCCATCCCTTAGTCTTAGCTTAAAGGATGTTGATGTTTCTTTTATTTAAGATACAATCTGTAAGTAAGTTACCAAAACTTTTTTTGTTGTAGCAATACAAAACACCCATGGAAGAGTCAATAGAAATAGAATTGGAATCCCTAGAGAAGAGAGTTCCCGAAAGGAGAGGGGGAATTTACCTGTTCTGGAATTCACCACTACAAAAATCACATCCGATTTTAGCGGCAACCAAAGCTACTTTTGAACCTTTCTTAAGCTCAGAGCAGAGTAGCTGGAAGTCAAGTAGAAGAATGAGTCTAGCGACCAGGAAGCATAGATAGCAAAGGCGGAGATGGTACTTTAACAGTAAAAGGAGGATCATATGCTTATAAGATGCAATTTGAAATCACGTACTTACCCCGGCCCGAATCCACTAAAAAAATGGGTAATGTTGGCGAATCTTCTTATTATCGTATCGAGTTTCAATTCGACAAGTACCAACAGGCCGAAAAAGACGAAAAAAAGGCCTTGCATACTCGAGAAGCGGATTCAATAGCAACCCCTCTTACTGATGATATTCTTGACTTTCCTTGTTAAGGTCCCGCGGTAAAGTAAAAAAAAAGCTAAAAGTAGGCTCGCTATTGCGAGCTATACGAGCTGTTTGCCTTTATACGGCTTCGCTATCGCTCCTATGAAGTGGTGGCCTTCTAGAAGCTTCGCCAGAAGCAAGCAAGATGAGGTCGCTCTCCTCCGCTCGTTCCGTACTTGACTTACGAGCTCGTGTAGTACTCGCCCCTATCTCTAACTCTAAAGGGGCTTATGCACTCCACTCGCTGTCTACTAAACGAGCCTTAGAGCGAGCGAAGCCTTCCATTTAGTGGCTTCCCCCCTTATCCCTCACCCTACTCTTTCATTTTCGCTTAAGCTTCCCCTGTTGTTTGTGGGATTAATTGATTGGATACCCGAGAACCATAATCTTTACTAGGAACAGCTTCTACGACGATAGGCGTAAAGGCATGATTAGTTCCACAAATCTCACTGCACTGACCATAGTAAACCCCTTCTCGTTGTACCGAAATAGAGATCTGATTTAAACGACCAGGTACAGCATCACATTTGACACCTAAGGAAGGTACAGCCCAACTATGAGGTACATCAGCAGGTGTTACAATAATACGTAGATGAGTTTTGGCTGGTACAACCACTCTATTGTCCACTTCTAATAAACGTGATTGACCCAATTCTAGATCATCTTCTGGAATCGTATAACTGTCAAAAGTGAGTGACTGTTCATCGGAACTGTTATAGTCTGAATACTCATAAGTCCGATACCATTGATGTCCAATAGCTTTGATAGTAATGGCTGGATCTACTACTACCTCGTCCATTGAGTATAACAGAGCAAATGATGGTATAGCAATGAACATCGGGATGATACTAGGAAATATGGTCCGAAGAATCTCGATAGTAGTTCCATGAACAATCCTTTGCGGGATTGGGTTTTTTTGATAGTGGAAATGCCATAAAGCGCGAACCAAGATCCGTGATACGAAAACCAAAATCAGAATGAGGAAGAAAAAGATATCGTGATGTAAATCGATTATTCCTTGCATCATAGGACTTGCTGCGTCTTGAAATCCTAATTGCCATGGCTCCGCTGCATCACACAAAGCTGCTTTATCGGGTAATATACCCAACCTATTCGATAGATCCAGGGCATCCTTATAGGCTTCACCTTCTATTCCGTTTTTGTTCAAATCATCTAACAGGTGCTCCAGAAAAGGGATATTGTTGCTTTCGCCATGTAAAGCTTCGGCCGCACTCAGAACGTCTTGGTCACTCTTGTTAGTCATCAACTCTCCCAATTTATCGTGTATATCAGATTGAAGCTCTACTATACGTTCACTGTCCGGGTTAAGACCCGGATGATCCTCATCAATACCATGAGTCTCGTAATTATAATTAGAAGGAGCCGGCTGCTCCACCTCAACATCACTTGCTATGGAAGGTAATGAGGGGACAGATGGAACCGAGTCGGCTGGTAAGGGTGGCAGGTCAGAAGGGACCGATGGAAAATCATTCCACATAGAAGCTGTATCACTCGAAGTTGAGTTAAGACTCTTCTCATCAAATAAAGAGATGCGTCGAACGTTGTTAAACATAGTGATTGATCTAAAATAATTCCCTCCAGACAGACTGAACTCTGAACTCCGTCAAGCCTGTAGGAGTTGTGAAGAACTCTTGTGAAATGTGCTTGGTTGTTGACCAAAGAAAAGCATGGGAGTCGAAAGGCGGTCGAGTTAAGTAAAGACTCAAAACAATGAAATCCTGGAACACTATCTATATCTCTTTTTCCTCAAAGACAGAGCATTTTCGATCTTAGGCGAACGAGGGTTACCGGCTCTACGACCTCGCAAGGCGCTACTGTAGTGCTCTTTGGGCCTGCCGCTTTCTCAATCGAAAATGAAAACTGTCAAGATTAGCCTACTGAAGGATTCTTTCTATCACCTTACGTAATTTCTTGATGGATTTTCTGCCATCACCTACGCAATTTCAAAGTTGCATTTTGAATGAGAAAAGACACAGAATAAAGGCAATAAAGGCTGCAGATGGAGGGAGGGAAGGATTCATAGATGGCATCGAATCAGCCAGAGCCAGCTGTTAGCCTTACTGCATTCGCTGAAATAAGACTTTCATTGATACTTGAACATCAGACTGACCTAAAGAGAGAACTCGTACCATGATTAGCAGACGCTTCTCAACTCTATCGATTTCAAGCAGACGAGTTGAACATTTCCTTACCTTGCAAAGCAATAGCGCTAGCCAGGTCAAAAGCCCATTTTCCAGGATTCTGTGGGCAGTTTCCGCTTCCCTTATATATTCTTAGCCAACGCTTATCTCATCCCTACGCATCTCACATTCCTCAGAACTCTTTTCTTAGGATTCACAGGTCTTGCTTGATTTCCCTTCTCCCGTATTATTGGTGCGGCGGGTAATAATAATAACCATGTCCCTTCTTCCCCTCGTAAGGGGCCCCCTCCTCCTCTCACTCGCTGACCGAACAAAGAGTTCGTTGTCGGGCGATCCCGTTGATGAGGTTGCTTGCGTCGGTGAATTGACTTCGAGGAAAGCAATAGTTGCCGTGTACGAATTGGGTGAAACAGCTTTTCATGTAAATGAGAAGGGCTATGTTTCGGTTTCTCCGGGGTGAAACGACTGTGAAAGAGGGGCTTTAGCCTATCTATATAGTATACTCTAGTGGAGGCCCCGGTAAAGGCCAAACCAAACAATCTCCACGGGCGCTAATAGCTAAAGAAGGAGCCCTTGCCCCGGTATTGAGAAGGAAAGCAACCGAGTCGATGGCGAGAACCCCGAACTATGGCTTTGTACACCCTTGCCTTTTTTCCAGGTAAGCTTTATTATTCCCTTACCTACACACTACTAGGGTCACTTCCCCGAACCACGGAATTTTTTCCCCTTGCCTTAATCGCTTTCCCGCCGTTCTTGCTTATGTGTTCCCGTACCTTTCATGATAATGAAGGTTTTTCCCCGTACTGGTTCGAAAAAAAGTCGACTGGATAGAGTCGAAGACGGGACTAAGCTCCATGGCGATGGGAAGAAAGATTGAATTGCCAGTTCGAAGCCCACTGCTTTAGGTAAAGTAGTTACGTGCTTTGCAGCTATTGAATTGGCCTTGTTTTCATTCATCTCGCCTAGTGCGAAAACAATGAAAGCGCATTTTACCCGGATTCAAATCAATCAAAATCAGTCGAACATAGCTGCATTCGTTCGATCTTTTCAAAGAACAAGGTCTCAAACAACAGAATGCAAATGCAAAATAACAGGAGCGGCACATCTTCGATTCTTCCATCGTTCGTTAGCTACATTTATTCAACTACTCAATTCAATGGTACAAACAACAGGAGATCCGTTCTCTTATTTCCGCCTCATTTGAATATCATACTTCAAAAAATGTTCTAGACTAAACAAATGTTCATGACATGTTCTAGTTAATGAAATGTTTTCATGTTACAGAAGATCCAAAATTCTTCATTGATCCCAGCGACCTCGATTCTATACTTCATGTATATCTAGAACGAGTAGAATTGAATCACACCGCTCTAGTGCTTCTATCGAAGAGGCCCACGCTTCTTGTCTGTAAGTACAAGAGTCTTCTTCCTCCCGATAGCGGGGCTTCAAAGCGTGACGCTCGTGCTTCTTTCTAGGAAGCTAGCTAGCGGACTCATTCAAGACCCCCATCTATTGGGGCACAGTCACCCAAACTGACCAGAACTCAGACTTGGATTTATGGACAGCAGACAGCCATTGATCAGCAGGTGGAATGGGGACCTTAACCATCCTAGGTTTCTCTGGAAAGTTAGGCATCTTCCCAAACATTGCCAGCGGATTTGGTGTAGGTCTTCCGCTCTTGAAGTTCCGAAGCTGCAAAAAAGTTCTCCTATGCTGCCCCCCAAGTGACAGAACTGGCTGCTTGGGGACCAACCTCTGAGCAGCATCCTTTATGGCAGAACCCAACTGGATGGCTCCAGAATCAAATAATTCTGCATGGAGGAGATTCGAACAGCTCTCACACATCCTATGCCTGAAGGTTTTCAACCAGTCTAGTCATTCCAGGAGGACTCTGCAATACCTGCTTGTATGTCATCCCAGTCTCACTTGCCCTCGAGGACTCAGAACCACTTTTCATCATCCCTTCAGTAGCATTCCATTGGTCAACTGACATAGCTTGCGTCCCTTTTCTTTCAGGAATGAAAAAATCCTAAAGTCCCATGGCAGAAGTCTGCTCTCGAGTAAGAGAAAGAGTGCCACGAAAACCCAACTATCTCATTCCTACCTTTTTCGAAGGTTTAGATCCATATCTTACATCAAGCTAGGCTATCAAAGTAGTCCCTCTTCTTCTTGGCTTTCTATCATGCCCTATCTTGCCATCCTTATTCCGGTGAGCTTTCCTATTGTCTCTCATTCGTAGCTTACCTTCCTTTCGATCTTTATCCCTTTCGTTCTCATTCCCTCTCCTTTCTTTTAAGTCGGAGAAGAAGAGGTAGCGGTTCGTGCTTGAGTTGAATCACTTGACTTTGGTCCTATCTTTCTATTAAGTCGTAGATCCGGAAGAAATGACATTTTTGTACCTTACCACTGCTGTATAAAGTCTTGAAAACTGGCTCACATGGAAGCCCGAAAAAGGTAAGGGTCAATGCTACTGTAGGGAAACATTTTCTTGCAGTCACACGTACCGCTTGAAAATGAACTTTCTTAAACTGGCTTTGCAACTACAACTTCCATTAGAACTAGATGGTTGGGAATTGACACTTACACTCCAAGGGCTTACCTTTTTTATGCTATTGGAAGGGCCTAGCATAGTAATAGAATATGAGAAAGAAGAAGGTGACTTCCCAAGTCTCTTGACCATCCTCCAAAAAAAAAAGGTTTGATAAAGTCTTCAATCAGTCAAGGCTATATGAGTCCGACAAGAAGGACTCTTTCTTGGGCTAGATTCCCACACGGCTCTCATCAAGCTGTCTTCCAAGGTAGGTCTATTATGAAAATATTCAGATGAATACTAACCTCATGTTAGGAGAATAGGTTCTTACTATTGACCCTGGCTTTAAGCCTTTGATTTGAATAAGAAGGTCTTCTTTCTGATGGAATGATTCTTGCTTCTAGCTTAGGGAAGCCTGTTTACTTAGACATCTCGAGATGGGGAATTCTTAATGTAATTTAGTGGAACCTCTTTTCTGCGGGTGAAGGCACTTTGGGAAACCTTAGCTCCTGGGATTACAGGAGCTATAGATTTGAATTCCCTCTTTCAAGCTTCCGGCAGAGTTAGCAAAGGTACAGACAGTCCGATCTAGCCAGTGAGCCGCATGTCCGCTTTCGATTCAATGTCTTTCTTCACACCCGGCAAACTCTGCAACGGAATGCTGCTATTTCTGAGGGATAGGTTAGGTAGGGTTCAGACGTCCATACGATCGAATGCGGTTCCTGTCAGTGAAAAAAGGGGGCTTAAAAGCGGAGTGGTTATAGGTATTCGATGGCGGTTTCTTCCTTATCCTTTCTAGCCAGTGACATTCCTTCTACAACAAGCGATCCAGTTCCAGTCTATTCATTTCCAGTTGGAGTAGCTTCTCTCTTCTCGTGGTAAGCCCTTTCCTTTTCATGTGTAGCCTAGTCTCTGTGCGTGGATATCTTCTACTATGAAAAGAGCGCATTCGAGGCATGAATCCTCTTCCACTTCAAGGGGAAATCCCCCGGTAAGGTATTGAGAAGGGATCGCCTTTTCTCTCCTATAAATCTTCTTTGCACGAGCTTCTGTAAGCCCCGAAACATACTCCAATTACATGTGTTAAGCATCGTGCCATTTCAAATCAAACAAGTGAGGAAGCCATTCCTAATAGGAAGTTTCTAGCCGTCTTTCTTGAGGAGCGAGAAAAGAGAGGAAATGGACTATCTGGTTTGGCCACTACATTTTATGAAAAAGGTAGAGATGAATCCCCAAGAGCAGAGAGATCAGAAGGAAGTAGGCTCTTAGATAGGGCATTCCCGCTTAGCCCCTGGCTTACCTAAACCGCTGTTAGCATGTTAGCACGAGAGTGGATCGGGGAATCGAAAATGCTTCTTTGATTGTTGAGTAAGGAAGCGTAGCAGGGGAAGGGGATAGCACCGGTCTTGACTCTAATACTATTCTTCTTTGAGTAGATGTCGGCATAACCACTGCTATTTCATCTGCAGCTCTTACCGTTGAAGGAATAAGTATTGCTTTGGCTTGATTGCTTTCACACTTCTTCCTTCTCCAGCGATGGGGATTCTAACCCGTTCCCTGGTAGTAGAGAGAGAGATCCGCATAAGCCGTGCTGGGGAATACCCGCTAAGTAACTAGAAACTGGTAACTATAGCCCCTAGCTGTGAAGCTCGCCTACCCGGGTCAATTATGGGCTCCCCCTACTACTAGTGGGTGCCTCCGGTTCGAGACGGGACTGTTTAAGAAAAAGAAACTCCTCCGCAAAGGGCGGAGAGAATTGAGTTGGTCATTGCTTCGGGTCATCTAAGCTCACCCAGAGAAGCTTCGTTAGAGTGGAAAACATAGAAAGACTGCTGCCTCGCTTCCAACCGCATCTCATGTAATGTTAGCTACCATTGTCACTGAACACTAACCCAAAGTCACCTGCCTTCAGCCCAATAGAATTCCCCTCCATTTTCACACCTACAGTAAAGCTGCCTTAGTCACATCAAGGGTCCCCTTTAAGATCAAGCAATTCCACTTCTTATGAGAAAAGGTTATTGTCACCATCACCATACCAACTCCTTCTTCTGCCAGACCTAAACGAAGCAGCCAGTTCCCCTTCTTCGGATGGGGCTTTTTTCCCATATATTCCTTTAGTGGAAAATCTGAACATAGAGGAAAAAAAATGTGTAATCATTTGGTCTCATTTGAGAGGCAAATGATAAGGAAGGCCGCGCTTATGCTAAAGTAGTTAGACTATAACCTTGACGAAATAGATGTTAGGGCAGTCGTTTCGGCATTCATTGAGAATGTGGACCCATAAGTAAGGTAGGGCGCTTTGAGTCCGTTCTTTTGGGCCTGGTATTCATTGAATTTCTAAACGATTGGGAGGATTCAATGAAAGAGAAAGAGTCAGCCTTCTTGGTAATTACCTAAGTAATTTAATGTGTATTGGTTGGTTTTTTGGTCATCTGAAGGAGAATACAATCAGGATTAATTACAGGCCATGGTGATCCTCGATCTCCACCATTGGCTTGACCTGAGGCATCGGGGACTCACCACAACCTCCATGCCCACCCGGAGCAGCACACGTTCCTTCCATCGTCTGATCTCCTCCTGAGACTTCTGATCCTCCTAGGATACTGTCGTAAGCCGCAGCCACAGGATTAATATATGTGGAAATGGCAAGTACACACTGTGCACCACGATCTTGACGTTGCGGATGACGTCCGGCACCTTAATCCTCATCGGCACCGGAGGTTGTGATAAGCAGCGGTTGGCCTCGTTCCAATGTCGGCAGAACAGTCCCCGCCGGAAGCTTCTCCAGATCCGCGATCCACAAGAAATGGTTTGGTTTGGCACAATGTGGAACCTGACGTTGCTGATATAAGAGTGAGAACCGGAGAAGATCGAAAGGTCGTCAACGGCGAAGACCGTCATATTGTTAAGAGTCACAAGCTCGGCGTACTTCACCTTTCTAGGGAGGGCTAGGATGCTGAAGCCATTGTTACGGAGCATGGCATCTCTGAGCATCAGGCGCATGATAGCAGGCTGCACCGAGCCGGAAGTATTAATATGTTGACCAGAACGATGATCTGGATGGAACGGGAACGAGAGCGAGGTCATCCTCTCCACGTCGCAAGAAAACGGAGCGATGAAAGCTTGAAGGCCATGAATAACCACCATGCCGTTGTGGAAGGTGTGAAGCTTGCTTCCAGTCCTTCAATGGCGCTCACTCTGGAAATGGCTGCCTCACTGCGTGGACTCCTACCATCGAAGCAAACTAGCCTGGCCCAACATGTAAACTTTCTCCATGAGATGGGCTTACCCTATGATTGCCGGCTTACAAAAAGAGGTAAAGATTGAAACATTCCTTATTTGGTTTGGCTTGCCTATCTCTTTGCCTTTCGATTTCTATCTTTCTCTCTGAATCAGAAAGCCTGCGCTTCGCTTCCCAAGATATTTAGGGAAAAGGGCCTTGTCGGCCACCGCTTGCTGACGACGGAACGCATCGTCAATGAACGTTGGACTTAGTTGGAAAGGTAGGTGTTCGGCATGTCCCTTGGTTGCGAACTTTTTTAGTAGGGCGGGTCGCTTTGGGGATCCCATTCCTCACGTTACCGTTGTCCCCATACTTCACCCTTTCAACACTTGTATACTTTTTCATTTCAATAGTAAGGCCTGCCCCTGTCTCCAACAAGTGTGTGATCCACTGATTCACTGAGTGACTCTTTCTTACCGCGGCAGTCCCTATCTCTTAAAGCCTTATCAGACTTCCGATCCATCCCTTGCCGATTGAAGAAAGCCTTAATTAATATGGTCTCAAACAAACAAAAGAAGCGAGAAATTTCTATCTTCTTAGTAAAGCGCGGCGCTAGCTGCAATCAAACTCAAGCGCAGACTAGAAAGGGCTTGGAAAGGCGCCGTCTCCCTTCTTACTGAGAGCAGAGCTAGTTGCTGTCATTCATACATTGTTCCAAGCCGGAAAGACTAATTACGGGGAAGCTTTCAAACGAAATACGCGGTCAAACAAACTAGAATACTATGAAGCGGTCTAACCAAAAAGTATAGATAACATAAGGGGATGGGAAGGCTAAAGACGGACTCGCCTCGCGTACGCTCTCATTTGATATAGGTGCAAGCGGTTAAGCGGTGAAAGAAAGGCGGGGAAACGGTCGAGTTTCTACGCCGGGGGAATTGAAGGAATTAGTTCCCGGTTCTCACCTCTCTCCCGACGGACATACCTTATCTAAGATATATAACAGTCGAGTGAGGCTTCTTTTGTCCCTCGCTCATTAAAACGAGTCAGCTTTCGCCCCTATACGCTTAGCTCTTTCACTTCGTACCTATCACTTTCAGCTCTCTCTCCCTTTAGACTAGGCTTGCTTTCTTTTGCTGTGTCCGGCTCTTATTGACGTCTTTCCTTCCGCTATACCTTATCTCTTTTCCGCTTCGACCCTTCTTTCTTCATAGGGCACTGCACTCCAGTGTTGCTTCCCCCTCTATCAATCAAAAGAATATGTTAATCGTTACCGATACCAGACAGAGTTGCTTTTCCTTGGTCTTATAGTTCGTGACCTATAGCCGGCAGATAGGGGCGGAATGTCTATCTGCATATCACCTGGATGGGGTTCCCATTCGCCTATCGTCTTCTTGTTTAAGATGTAATGGTTTTGTTTGAGACTCGGATGAAAGGTTCTCGCAAGGGCTTTAGCCTCTTGACAGCCAGGAGCCACAACGGTCTCATTCCAATCTGCCATCTTCCGTAAGGTGAAGGAAGCAAGAGCCTGTGAGACCGCAGGAAGAGCTCCGCTCAACGTCTAATCACCGTGTCCGCTTGGGCCGGATCTGGGTATGATTGGTCCCTGCTACGTCATATAGCCTACTGGTTTCCAATAGCTTGTTGAACTTCAGGAAAGGATTTCTCCTCAAAGACGTTCCACGTTCCAAGGGCGGGGAATCTGGGGTTCAAAAAATAGCAATAGCTAATTTTTAAGCATAGTGGCCATTGAAAAGAGTGCCGAGTCATCAGTCCCACAGCCTAGTCTTTCAAAGAGAACAGGGGATTTGCCCACTACTAGAACGAGGACAGGCCTCTCGGATGAAGTAAGAGCGCATTCCATGTCCAATTCTATTCCTGAAAACAGCCAAGCAGGGGATTCGTTCACAAGAGAAGATCCAATTCTTTCACACGGAAGGACTCTCTCTTATTGGCTTAGCCTTTCGAGTTGCGAGTTGAAGGTACGTCGTTAGGCTGCTCATTCTGCTCTCATTCCTGGTAAATCCCAATTCTTCCTGAAAAGAAAAGAGGACATTCACAGCCTATTCTTTGTGCGTGGGTGTGGACAGAAATTACTAAGGTAAGATAACAACAGATAAGAGGAAAGGGCTTACGCCGAATGCCAACCGAAACCCTATCTTCTTTGAAAAAAAAAGTAAGAGAAAAAGAAATTCTCTTGAAGTAAAGCACTTCACGAAACCTGCATTTGACAAACAGGATTGAGTTTCAAGGGCTTTGCCCTATCCGGTATTCCCGGGAGCGAAAGCCTTACTCTTGGACAACGGGATAGATCTATACACAATATTCATTGCCTCGACTAGCATTAAGACATTCCATAGCCTTTCATGCTGACTTACCAAGAGAGGTCTCCAGTAAATAAAGGTATGGTACCAGCAGTTAAAAAAATCCAGTTAATAAGAAGAAAAGAGCTAGAGCCGGAGAAGCCTTATAAAATCAAAGTCCAACTAAGCATCTTCATGGCGATCGCTAGGTAAGTCTCCTAGAATGGCAGGATGGTGCCACCCGTCCAGAGTGGCCCTTTCCATTCTACTTGTGTATAATGGGGGGACACAAGGCTCTCCTCGGCTTTGAGCTCTTCCCCCGATGCCTTCATGCTCCTTTACCGAGCATAGGACTAGCTTGATTTTTGGTAGACTGATCGCTAATCACTAATCAATAAATTGCGTTTGTAAGATGCTCGTGGATCTTTGATTCTTTTAGACAAGTCGTTGGTCTTTTCCTTTGACCTGGTATGAATAGTAAATTGATATAGTCCCGGTTGATGCTGCTGACATAGATGTAGATGGGGCGCTTTCAAAAGCCCTTGATTAAGAGGTTGAGGGGGCCTCCGATCCTCTTTCGTGTGCAACGGAGTGGAAAACAGCTCCTCTAACTTGAGTGGCTTTTCGCCTTTGAATGCAGAGAAGGAACTCTTCCCCTTTCAATCGAAGGTGCTGGCTACTCAAGAAATTGCATATCATATATAAAGCCCTTGCTCGGGCACAGCCAGACTTTGACTTTGATTCCTTAGCAAAAGAACAATCCGAAGCCGATGGATGGTCGAGCTTCCGCCCTGCTTCTCTTCGCCTCAGTCTTAGGAAGAGTAGGAGTTCTGCTTTCTCACCCCTACGATAGGGCCCAAGCCTTCCAGTCTTCTAAATCGTAGAGCCAGTCTATGATGTTACAGGTGGAGAACCATTTCGGACTTTCTTAGTTGGCTAAGGTTCCCTCCTCTTTTTCTCTTACTTAGTCTACCCTCTCTCCCAACCCCGACGAAAGGACTTATTTTTCTTTGCATGTTCCAGAAGAGCGAATGTGCGGCCGGCTCTTAGCTTTCCAATAGCTCTGAATCTCCCTTCGGGAATGTAGTCCTGCAGGGAATGAATCCCCATCAGAGGAATTCTCTCCGTACCTACGCCCTCCCTCTAAGTCTTCCGTCTGTCGTTCGAAGCCTTCTAATCGGCTAAATGTGTGTGTGCCTTTGAATCGAGTGAAATCTTTCTTCCCCTTTGAAATCCATTCTTGGTTTCAACTTGCTGAGTCTCGGGTCTGGTATAGACTCCTGTCTTCATTGCTTGTTCCCTTCTGAGAAAGCGTCAATGACTTCTCGTCCCTAGCGGCCATGGTCTAAAGGGAGGCTCACTTCTTCTCTCATGCTTCTGATGGGTCTAGAAAAGACGCATCCACCTCTTATAGGCATCTGGTCACTCATTCGGATTGAGATTCATCCAAGTCTACCGTAACGGCCCTCCCTATTTCACTTTGACTCTTTTCAGGGCGGGAAAAAAGACCGGCTCTCTAGTTCTGTCATGGTAGGGGGCAAGGTGCTGACCGATGTCGATTAGGAAGCAGCTCCTGTTGTAAAGAACGGCGAAGAAGAAGCATTTTAGCATTCACCTGTCCGCCCTTCTTTATTTGAATTTTATGGAATGCTCAAGCCTAGTGAGAACAGAACTCAAGTCGATTCGAATGACTGGATCCGCTGGAACTAAGGCTATTTCCAATGCCCGAAAGTAAGGCACTTGAAAGAGTGGCATGGTCTAAAGGGAGGCTCAATTCTGTGTATTGATTCCGGGCATAAGGAATTCACTAAGTATAATAAGATTCTCCTTTTGATTCAATAGAAGGGGATGCCCCCAATGCGGTAATAGCCGGTAAAGACCTACGTTATTCACAATAGGTGAACTTGCTAGAATGCAGTTTAATAAACAACTTTCGGTAACTGGCTTAAAAGCTCCCCTACGTCAGTTGGCTGAAAAAGAAATTTCTCCTTTACGGTAATTTGAAAGAAGTCCCAACCACGCCTCGATACTTTCGACATTAGTGATTTGCTCTGAATCTGGCCCCTAAACCAAGGCAAATAGCCCATAATACATAACAATAACATAGGCTTTCAATTCAATTCGGACCGAACTGCCAAGGATATTATCTACTATCACTTCCTCTGCCTCATTCTGTCTGACTTCTGTGGCTTTTGCCGGTAACAAGGATTGCAGAGAGTACCAGAGTCTGACTTGGCGAGGTTAATTCTTTGTCGTATTAGAGTGCTCCTGCGCCAGTAAGAGCGGGGAGGAGGATGGAAGGCAAGAAAGTGTGTTAACCACAAACCATTCTATCGCCGTATCAAAGCAAGAGATTGGGCGCTAATTCAACTCTATAGAAGGACATGGCTGCGATCAATATCAATGACTTCAACAGGGACCATCAGGGATCGGGCAAGAAGGAAGGACTGGTCTCTTCAGCTTTCATGGCTCGTGAAGGTTGTCCAACAGAGAGAAGACCTTTTTAGAGGCTCTTCAAGACAAGACTTGGGCAGCGGAGACAAGGGCATGTTGGGTGAATCGAATACGCTACTACGGCCGTGCAACAAAAGTGAGCCTCGGAGAATTAGTTAATGCGACATCTGACCTGCAAATAGAGTATGTTTGCCAATATGTAGGTTCTTGCAATCAATGAGTTACTAATACTTTCACCTAGGGGCGGTTCAGTCGATAGAATGAGTTCCCGTTCCCTCCACAGATGAGTGGCAAGAGTTTCCTAGAGGGTCAGGTTCATTCCTGAGAATGCTAATGGAAGACTAGCTATCGAGCTTAAAGACAAGAAAGGAATCGAGCTAGAATGGCTTAAAATTGACTTCTATCGAGAGATACTTTTTTTTTAAGTAGGGTTACTCCGCTGTTTAGAGCTCGAAAAAAGGTCCTACAATGGCTTTTCCAATAGATAGAAGACTAGTTCGTCTGAAAGTGACTAAGACGACGATTAGGACTTGCTTAAAGGGGACTGAAAGCAAGGTTATGGCCGGTCAGTTGTTTCGGAGTAGGGAGGGAAGTGAAAGATTCTTTGACCAGCGGCAAGTCGTGCGGAGCCATATCTATATGCGCCTAAGCACTCCTTTTTCTCTTCTAAGTGCTCCGCCTCTATCTCTTTTTCTCCCAGAGGAAGAACCCAACCATCGAAGAGTATCATGACCACGGCTATAGAGTGGAAGATGTACTCCCCGAATTCTCTCCTGGAGAGCTGCGGGTATTGAAGTAACAATATCTGGAAGGTGCGTGCTGCTGAAACTTCTTTCTTAAGGATATGCTGCTTCCACCCGACCAATCGGTCCTGGCCCAGATGCTAATTCAAAAGTGTTCACACGCCAACTGGGTGGTAAGCTGCAGGATCTGGATCAACTGGCACGGTATATTATGCATCCGGGGTGGTATCCGCTCGAACTACTGATGGAATTAGGTCAATCGGTGAACCTCAAACCGGCTTCCAAGGATTGAGATAGGCAGAGTTCCCTCACCCTAGCAGCGGAATTGAATCAGAAAGCAAGACAGAATAGGCTCTTACTGCTCTAGAAAGAACTTCCCTTGAATCAACTGCTATTGATATTAGCTGTGGGACTTCGGTGCCTTAAGCGGAAGAGGGGATTTCTTTCTCTTTCTGGCTTAGCCTACCAGGGAAATAGCTCCTTTGATAGCCCTTTTAAGTTAAGGCGGGAAGAGCGGATTCGATTCCTCGTTCAGCTAGCCCCTTATTATTAGTAAGATAGGGAAAAGCCCTATCTTTTATTAGTAAAGTGCTAACGTCTGCTTTCTTTAGTTTGCTAAATCTATCGCGAGATGTTGGCATGCATCCGCGGATGTCTCCTCCTTGCTTATTAGTCGAGTGCGAGTGAAGCCAGTCCAGTCCCTGCTGCAATTGATCCATCTTTTGAAAGCTATTCCTTTCCCCCGTCCAGGACCATGGCACTTCTTGTTCCAATGACAGATCGGATACTTTATTCCTTTCTCCTCTACAGGATCAGGAGGCTAACCTCTATTAGAAATGGCTTTCTTTGGTTGTTCCGCGGGATGCCTTTTCGGTGACGTATAAAAGAGACAGCTTGTGCATCTTTGCTTAAGATAGAAAGCTTTTTTTAATTGAATTAGCTATAAGCTTAAGAATGCCATGCTTGATTAATTAGGAGAGTCAAGGGGGAAGGCTATATTACTATTTAGGGGCGTTAGCGTAGCTCACTTCTGCTTAGTTTCACTAATCCTGAATATGAATACCCTGTGAGCTTCAGGCAGGGCAAAATTAGAGTAGCTCCCCGTCGAGTGGGGGAACAATGTAATTGTAGAGTAAGTTCATTTCCCGTTTAGGATTTCTCTTGACTTCCTCTAGTAGCTAGTTTAGAGTTCCCTTCCGAGCCTAGTAAGGTCTTGAAGAGCAATCACTTGGACCTCTACCGTATCTTACTTACCCCAGTTCCGCTTAATCCCTATTAAACTTCTTCTTCAGCCCATGATTGATTTATTGAACTCGGCTTTGACTTCCCCTTGCCCACTAGAGCTGTTCCTTCAGCGGAAGAACTTATCCGTCCTCCCGTTGATTGATAAGGGGTTAGAGAATCTAATCACTCCCTAGAAATGCCATCCCCTCCTTCTGTTCAATCCCTCCCTCGATCCTTTGCTTCGTTGGTTTGGTTGCTTACTGATACCCTTCAAAGTAGTGTTCAAACCCCCCTTTTCTTCTTCATCCTCGTTGGTCCTTTTGACATAACTCCGCTTGAAATTATTTCCTACCTTCTGTCCTTTGTAGTAAGGTAGGTTTGGGTATAGCAGGACTTGAACCTGCGACCATTAGGTTAAAAGCCCAATGCTCTACCAACTGAGCTATACACCCCAAAAAAAGAAATCAAGTAGTAAACGAGTGAAACAAAGTCTGATTGATGCAGAGAAAAGATAAACATTTTTCCGGCCAGATGGGCGTTGATGTTTTAGACCTTTTCTCGCAAAAATTTTGTATCAATAATCGGCATTCTTTTCGATCTTGTACCTTAGTACACTGAACACCAACCCAATCTCAATGAAGACGGGAAGCGCCTGTGAACATAGAAATTGTCTGTCTAGCTTTCAAGACGAATCTCTTTCTATATGCAATTTCGATAAGAGTCTAGCCAGCTCGTCTCTGCCTTGAGGCCAATAACCAGTGATTCTTTTGTTAACCACATGTAGAATATCTTGTGTAGTCGGGTAGGCTAACTAGAATCCATCTTTCCTTTAGTGTGTAACCGATTTATATATGTTTAGCTCCCCTTTTTTTCTCTCCTTTTCTTTTGCCCCTCTTTAAAGTAAAGTAGTTACTACTTGAGCCACAGAAGATGCTTTTTGCCCAACAGCCACTTTGGTCATTAAAAAGTTTCATTCATTATTGAATTACAATTATTAGTATGCCCAAGCCCGACGAGGAGAGAATAAGGGGTCAAAGACAGAGGGTCTCAGAGAAATTCAACTAGTAACACACTTTCCAAATCTCAATCTATGATTTAATGAACACAGTTCCTCTCCTGCTGCTTATTGACGAGTGATTAGCTTGGCATTCTCTAAAGAAAGAGGGACCTTCTCTGGTCACTGACACCATCTTTCTTCGATGGAGCCCCCCAACTATGCCCTACCCCCCGTTAGCCTGCTTTTATAGCAAAGCGAGGGAAGAGGAAGAAAAAGTACTCACACTACAAAATGTTTCAAACTTACTTGCCCGGCACACAGCTCTATGCTTCGCATACCTCGTAAGAAAGTATCCAGACTCTCTCTCATCAGTTTGAGATTCCAAGGCCAAGCGCTAGCACCCAGGCTTACGAGCAAGGTCTTTAAAGAATTGGTGGGCTCTTATTTGCCAGATAAGAAGATCTTTTGCCAATTCTAACAATCTCACTCACCTCCTGATTCAATAGATACTGATTCTAGAGCAAGTTATATCCGTATCCAAGACTACATAAGTCATTTTCAACAACAGGGTATAGGAAAAGAGCTAGGAAAGAAGGCGGCATAAACTCTCATTTCTTGTCCTCTTTTCCTTAGTTATATGAAAGCGCCTGCTCTATGGTATGTAAACCAACTGCCTTATTATATTCCTTCCTATGAAAGAACTCAAGCTTAAGCAAGTCCAGTCCACCTCTTTTTAGCTCTCTCTTATAGCGTATAGCACCACTTTCTCCTATCAAGACTTTCTCTCCTTTAAAAAGCCCTTTTCTAAAGGCAAAAGGCCTTAATCATCAGACAGAAAGACCCGATAAAGACAAGAAAAAGGCGTTGAGCAAGGAAATGAAGGCAAAGAAGAGGACAGATCCTTAAGAGCTAGCATCACCGGCACCAGCAGCAAGCCCATTTAAGGGACCTGGCTACTAACCATTTCGAAATCCAAAATGAAATCATCGCGGAGATGAAATCTCTTTACCCAGATCAAGAATGGGACTTTGTGAAACTCAATAGGGATAAATTGAAATCATTTCGGGGGTTGGGGGCCGACAACGCGATCGAGAGTATTCCCTGAAAGAGCTCTCTAAAATGCTTGCCGATTAGAAATCATTTTGAAAGAATGCTTCGCGTGCCAAAACATTTCTTTCTCGATGAGACGAAATTACTTGGGGGGTTAGCCCTTTCAGTTGCTCCTCCGTGGGAGAATACTTTTTCTATTCTACGATCGGTTATTAAAAGAGATTGTTTTTATAAATAATGAATGTTAGCTGATCTGGTAATAACTTGAATCTTTAGGCAATTCTTTAATTTCGCTATGAAGAAAGGAAAGAAGAGATCTGCCATTGTTATAATGCTTGGGATTAGGCTAGCAACTTGCTTTCTATTGAATGATTATGAGAAAAGAATTTTCTTCCCCTCAAAGAGCCCTTCTCTCTCGTACCCTACTCGATGGAGCATGCATTAGGCGGCAAGAAACTGCTTCATGCGAAGGGGCGAAGCGCTGGTTCCTCAATCGCTGTTCTCACGCGCGAAGTGCAGCAAGCAATTACGCGTTGCTTTCAAGGTTGCTTTAGTGATATCGTATTCTTCCTCAAGCTTTGAGTGGCTCTTAGCTGGTCGGGTTGCCGGCCCGCAGACCCCGTTTCGGTGCCAATACCTTAGACGAGGAGTGGAAACAATACCACTAGAGATAGCTAAGGAATTGAACCTTAGTAGAACCCTTTTTTGGGGGGAATAAAGTATATCCTCTCTTTCTTTTCTATACCCACCCTTCTCTTTATTGGCGGTAGTTCAGATGGATGGCATATCTCGGTGACCATTGTTGAGCAGGGGTCGCGCTCTCTTTGAATGAAACCTATCTCAGCGAATGAGATAGATGCAGGGGTAGGGGAAACTCAACTAGAAGACTAGTAAACTTACATCTCGAGTGAGATATATCGAAGAATGAACTTAGCCTTAAACCACAAACGGGGTCCTTTTGGCAGCCGATTCTGGTTCTATATCTATCCCATCACTAAATGCCTGGCTTTGTGCCCATTTCTTCAAAAAAAGACGAATCGCAACGCGCCGCATTAGATAGATATCCGTAGATCGAGTGGGAGGGGAAAAACAAGCCATAAGAAAAACCTTCCGAGTCTCGATTCCAGGAAACAAGGGCAACAAGAAGCCCCTTATTTCATGCATTACCCGGGGAAAAACTACGCTTACTGCTTAGTATAAAGAAAAGGTGCCCTGCATGAGACAAAAGACAAACGAATCTCTGGCCCTTCTCACTAATACAAACCGGGGGAGAGCCACTACAGCTTCATCACCTCTCAATTTCCTCGCTTTGATCTCTTTCTCGGAAATTCCATTTTCTTTTGATATAGTCTCTCGCTTGGCTTCTTCTCACGAATTGGATTTGAACCTTAGCACTCCTAGGGATAGCTGAACAGAGCAGAACGACTTCTCGCTATGTTGTGCCTAGTAGTACCCGGAGCATTGACAGAAGTCCCTCAAGCATTGAAAAAAGAACAAAGACAAGGATTATACCTATAGGAGAATCCTGACTAGTCTCATCGACTACTCAAAACTCATATCATACACAGGGAAGGAAAGACATTGAGACTTAAACGGATACCAAGCCGGAAGAGCACTGGATAGAGACTATAGGGTCTCATCCCTGCTTCAACCAGAGATGGGGAGACGGCATCGTAGCATGAAATGAACCAATGCCAAGTGCTCTCCTTGTCTGCTGCCCCTCTTCCTCCAAAGCATTGAATAAATGAGGAGAGTGACCCTAGAAGACCTCTGACATTCTACTCATACTTTACTCTAAACTCTGAGAATCTCAACTCATATTGGAGCAGGGAAAGAAGAGATGCTGGTAATTGTAGTAATGAATGCCCGACCTCTCTAGTGGAGCAATCCTATGGTTAGGAACATGACACATCAATCCTCTGTACCGAAGTAAGGTTGACTGCGGACGATAGTTGTACGCACTATAAAACAAGCAGCAGTCAGGATTGAGAAATTGTACAGATCCAATTCGACGACTCACGTCTTCATTGGTAACTAACCACCTTAGGGCACACATCAGTGGCACGTTGCGCGAGAAATAGCTTTCCTTTGCTTAGCTTTATGCCCTTTCTTCTTATCCTTCTGTGGTTTCGGCTTATTCGGTTGAGGTTGTTTTGTCAGTCCTATACCCTTCTGGAAAGACATTCTCAGAATTGGAATTTGGTATATCACACCTAGTTGAATGATCGAAAGGAAAGGCGCCGTTGGGGCGCAGAAAGCTATGGAGGCTTGCTTACCTAAACCATTAGGGGGCTACACAAGCTAGGTTTGATTCCTGCCACCTTTCTTGTGGATCATTCGGCGGTTACCAGATGATGGGACGAAAAACGAAAAGAGCGCTATCGGCAATATGGTTGTAATGTTCCAAATCTTGAGACTAGAATGGAGTGTTGTTAATTGGTCGCGTTCGAGTCTACGGAATCTGGTTTTTTTTCGAATAAGTATTTTTTGTCCGTAACCCAGCAGCTTTTTCTTTCCCGTGTTAGGAGGCGCTATCTAGGTACCAATAAGTCTATTGTCTTCCAAGGCGCGAGCTTAGGTTTTTCTTGATGTTCCCGACTCGTACTCTGCTAATGGGAAGGGATTTTCTTTTTTTTTATGTAGTCCCAAGTTCGGGGCTTAGCCCAGGTGAGAAGTCAGATAATGAAGCTGGTGAAATGGCATCTGATATGCCAGGAAAGCTCGCCTTTTTAGTACTAAAGAAAAAAAAGTACGAGAGATTTCTTTCGATCCTTCGTTTTAGGAGTAAAAAGGGGAATCCGCCCGAGGAGGGGCGACTGCTACTACTACTCCTTTTATTAGTTAGTTGGTAAGGCAATAGCTTACCAAAGCTACTTAGAGAAAAAAAGCCAAAAGGACCTCTTTCTGGTTGTTAGCGATTCTTCTTGTTCCCATTCCCAGCCCTATGAAATAAGGGTCAAGATTCTCTTTTTCGAACAGGTAAGGTTTTTCTGTACCCCTTGTACACTCAAAGGCTTCCGACCCAGCGGAGAAGTTTTTAGCCCAACTAAACTAAAGGATGTGCAAAAGAGGATTTTCCTCCCCCACGCCAATTAGTTATTTGCTTAACTTCTCTATTTCCGTTTCGTGCCCACAATTAGTAAGTAAGCCAAAGATCAACTGTCATCACGCTGCCTTTCGCATGTGTTTTCTTTGAATTCCAACCTAGTTCCCATCCCAAAGCGGGAACAAGTTGGTGCGACCGATTAAAGAAGAAGGACTTTTTAACTAGAAATCTCTTAAGAGAAGAAAGGATGGGATCAGGGGCTAATAAGAAGATTCAATCCATGCCCCTCTACCCGAAAAACTTCAATAAAGGAACTGCCTGAACCTGAAAGTAGAGGTGCTTGAACCTATTTGATTGCTTGCTGGAAAGTCTTTCTTCATTGAGATTAGGAAGGTGTTCTTTCTAGGTTTCCAGTTTTGCAGTGGCGCCATTCGATTAAGGATGTTGTGTGAGTTCCCAAATCGCGATGGGGGTGAGCTTCTCAAAAACCCAAGAGTTGGGCACGGGATTGGCTATAAGGAAAGCTGGGCAGCCGCAGCTATGAGCTTTTAAGCTAGGAGTTCCCCTTTCTTCCTGCTATGAGGATCGAATTTCCGGATACCGGATAACCTGAGGTAGGAGTGGCAAGAGTTGACTTCCTAAAATGGTAACAACCAGGGATGTCTAGAGAACTTCTCCTCGATTAGCTACAGAAAGAGCTAGAGAGTAGTTTCGTGCTGTCCGGTCTGAGACCGGGTACAGCGTAAGACGGTATCCTAGTGAGCGGAGCAGTCTTAAGAGCTAATCCGCGTTGGTAATAAGTTTAGAATTTCCTTCTGGCTGAAGGTAGAGTTGCATTTGAGTTGAGTTACTAAATGTAGTAAGGTAATCTACTACACTGCCTTAACTTAAAAAGGACTAGACCGAACCTTAGCCCGGGTGGGAGGGCAAGACCCACTAGATCTGAAAAGAGTAAAGAAGTAATGAACTCTGGCGGATCTCTGAAGACTGTACCGAGTTGATATGAAGCCCTAGCTTGGCAAGTCCATCTACGCAGAAATTCCCCTCTCTCCCAGTCTCTAGCTAAGAGGTCGCGAGATTCATCAATAAGAAGTCCATTGGGCTCAAGCTCTCTATCCGCCGAGTTGCTGATCTTAAGAACTGCCTGGCCATCTCTCTCGCAAACTACCTTTCTCTAAGCCTCGTCCCAAGCTAGACTCAGCCCATATCTTTTGCCTTGTCATTCTGATACAATATGAAAGGAGCTCCCCATCCCCAATTTTGTTGCTAAACCTAAGCTATCAACCATCTCCCCTCTGCCGATCTTATTAGGTTAGGCCCCTGCATCCGACTTATGGCGCTCTATCAGCAAAGGAGGGAGCCAAGGTAGTGGTATTCGCCTTTGCTGCTCTTAGTGAGAAAGGAGCTCTGCCATCTCTATCAGCTAGTTAGCTAGCCGCTCTTTCCCTAGTCTTAGCGAGTCTCATTTTCCTTCGGCTTCTGGCTTTCGGACTAGTAGCTAAGCCTCCTGCCTTTTTAGGCTTTTTAGGTGAGGCAAGCAGGGAGAGAAAGGGACAAGGGCTTAGACTCTCTATTTCCTTTAGCTGGAAATAGAGGACCTTGAGATGGTCTTAGAGAAGAGCGAGCTCTAATGTATCTACGCTTTATATTGATAATAGCAGTCTTAGTCTTCTGGGAGTAGCTCTCCCCATTCGAGAATCCTAGCTTAAGATCTACTGGATGGAGGCTTTACTGCCAGTAATGGTAGATGCAAAAGCGGAAAAGTCATTGCACAGGGTATAGTCTCCCTTAATCCAGGAGATACTATATTAAGTAAGTGAGTTGACCGCCCCACCCGGAGTTTCCCGCCAACTGTATCACAGCCAGACATGACGGATAAACTTGATCAATCGAAAAGGCCTGACACTTCGACAGTAACTCACTACCCTTTTAGATAGAGAGAGCCTTTATCTAGAGCTAGAGATAGGCCCAAAGTCTTATGTATGATGGTCGTAGATGGTGTGGTCTCAAGGGCTGCCCCCGGAAAGACAAGACCACTCCCTGCTCGAGGAACGTAGTCACTAGAGCGAAGCGATAGGTTGGTTTAGGCCCCGAGCCTGGACTAAGAAAGATGTGCCACATATACCACCAGTGATGTAACCTGACTCAATTACCATCCTATTACTAGGAATCGATCGAGGAGACTAAATCGCCACAGACGATCGAATTGAATTAGTTCAGGATCACTCTTTTGAGCTTTCCAATGAGTCATAACCGTAGGACCTTCGAAGATTGATTCTATGGTAGCATCCGGGTTGCTAGTGGTAACGGCGTACCAACTAACATAACGTAACCAACTCTGAATCCGGAGGGATCACTCGAGAAAATCTCTTGTGCCTTTCTCTAGTGGTATCTGCTGCTTAAGATTTGACTTTTGCTTCCAAAACGGAAAGAAAGGTAAAAGCCAATCCTACGTCCAGGTTTCCGGGACTTTCTTCCCACAGGTTATTCTATACTATACAATTTCTGAAAGAGAGGACCACTCGGGGAGATGAGTCAAAGCTTTCTATAAGATACCAAAGACAGGCGAAGCAAAGGAAAGAGAAAGACTAGCCTGCGTAGTATTACCAGGCACACCTCTCCTAGTGTTTTTCAACCCTGAAGGGAATGAGCAGCTAGCTAACTCGAACTAACCATCATATGGATCCTCAAAAGCATGGCTTGCTTGAATTCTCCGCAGAGAAAGAAAGGGATCAAAGAAACCTACGATGTATCCTCAATCTACCTACCGAGGTATTTCAGCCTTTCAATTATGATTCTTCTCCCGGGTAAAGAACCGGCGAATGAAGGCTCCGTGGAGCTGCCAATAAGCCAATCCGTTCCCAGTGACCCATCTAATTGATTCGATCCAGTGCAGAAAGAAGCGAGTGAGCGGCAAATGATCCCATATAGGAACAGGCGCTGTCTCTCAATCCCGGGATTCCAATCCCAATTTTCTGTTTCCCCTACTACCTTAACTTAGAATTAGATCGGGGGCAAGCAGTCATAGGTTTCACTCCTACTCCTGGTATGCCTTTGATAACCAGCTTTCCCCAGAAGAGAAGGTGACTCAAAGCAAAGTCGAAGTTTCCCCGTAACACGCCTTCTTGCTTTCTCCTTTGAAGGCAATCCTCCCCCTGAAATGCTCTAAGCCTGTACGTCAAGTGATTGTTAGCATACTTGATCTTAAAGTATGCAGTACTGCGGTACCAGTCCACGACGACTACCATTTCTGTAACTTCTCAGTCTCATTTTAGGAGACTTCAGGAGCATATTGAGTAAAGAGGTAGGCCCGGTGCTCCTTCCCTTGCCCTGCCTAGCGGGGCTATTAGTCATAAAAGAAGGTCTCATTATATACTCCCTCAACCATTGTCCCAAGCCTCTAAGAAGCTGGGGGTTTCCCTCAAAGTAGTGCAACCTAGCTCAATTCGCCTCATTGATTCCTTCTACAAGCCGAAAACCTTCCCTTCCTCCCTTTCTTCCAACCTGACTTACTCGCACGAGTGATTAGCCGGTATACTGGTTCTCCTCGATCGCTCTTTGCTTTTGCAGCTCGGCGCCTCCTACAAGGCTGTCTTCGGCTCCTCATTGGCTTTGTCTCATATCCCCTTCTAGCCCGGATTCTTAGTCTGAGAATTCAATATCTCATACACCAGGGCTATACTTTGAATCACTAACTTACAGGTTTGCTTAATAGAACGACAGGCTTACTACAGCTAGAACCAGTGGACTGAAATGATTCTGATTTTGCTTTCCTTACGAGATATCCTGGGGGATTTAGAACCTCTATCAAAAGGGATACGATTTCACCTGGGCCAGCTTTCTATCATGCTTACTTTATATATCCACTTTATTTCTTACTTGGGACTTCCTGACTCATCACCTACCTCTCTAGCGCTAAAACTCCTACTGGCTGGGTTTGCTTGCTCGCACGAGGGCTATAGGCTTGCGGAGACAGGATTACAGGGTTTGCAAAAGGGTTCTAGGTTTTAGCGTGGGCTTTCAATATCCCATTACTTCCTCTAGCCCTGAAACCAGGGATTTTCATCTCTAGCTCTTTCAAAAGGGATTAGACTAACTACTACAAGAAAGGGCACGAGGATCTTTATAGAAAGAGGGGTACTTACTCACTCTCAAGACCGGTTAGCGGGTTTGGTTTGCGGACTCATAGGCTTACTATCCTCTTCCCAACACTAGCACCATGGCTTCTGTTGGTCTAACCGGACCACCACTCCCGACACATTTCCGGGAATCACCAGGACGATAAGTGAACGCTTGTTTCCCCACTAGCACTAGAGGGAAGGGAAGGAAAGCGTCCCAAAAAGTAGCTCTAAACTCATCGATATAAAATCATCGTCTCTATTTCTAATACTAACCCAACCTAAACCAATCATTATCATCTCTATTAGGGAAAGGTTTGAACACGCTCGTGCTCATACGTATGGATACCGACATGGCTACCAAAAAGGTTTGAATCCTTGATTTGATTTTGATTATGTCACTAAGAAGGGAAAGCCTTGACCGCTAAAGCAATAGTCTTAAGAAATGAAAGAAAGGTCATAGGGCAACCCTACTTCGATCTCCAGATCGAGTCATAGGTCTAGGAGATGCCATGAGAAGGGATACTCATTTTCATTCTTTGACTTTGGCAGATAGTTTAGTTTAGAGACCTACGATTCGTTTTAGTAGTATGTCTAAACCAAGGGTTTACGATATGTTTTCCTCTACTTCTGATGAGACCGGACCCGTGTTGTTCGCCTCATCATTTAGAAGAAGTGCGTCAGGCAACCTCATGCCCAATGGTGCAAATAGGATACGATTTCTGTCCGCACTCACAAGCTTTCTGCATCATCAGCGGCGCTGGCGCAGGTTTTTATTCCTTCTGCCTAGCTCCCCGAAAACAACGTTCGACTCGCATGTGTTAAGCATCGTGCGTCTTATAGGACCGTGTAAAGCTAGGTCGAGCTTCATAGGAAAGTCCGCTCGGTGGTAGCATGAAATCGGATAACCAAGGTAATCAGACTTGGGATTTGACCCTCAGACATGATAGGTCGACCGCATGTATGAATGAGTCGACATGGCAAGCAAAACTCTGAAACTTTGTAAAAACCCTTTTGTACGTGGCCCTTTCAGGTTCGTTCATAGGAGGTGTAACGCATAAGGGAAAGTACTCTCTGGGCTTGGATACAGTTTATTTATTTACCCGGTTCGGTAAGAAATGCTTTTTTTTAGCAAATAGAAGATTTGAATGCCACATGGGCGGGTTCCATCTGATAGTAGATCCTATCCATACAAGGTCGTGCAAGTCGTCTTTTTCTTCTTTTCTTCCATGATTTTATTCACGAAATCCTATATAGATAGCTTCCCCTACTTTTAAGAGGGAATATTCCACTGACCATGTCACAAAGCAATCGCTGAATTCACTCTTCTGGCTTCTGCCATTGAAGCAATCCCGAGATTTTCAAATATCTAGTTTGAATGCGAGTTCGCCGACTACTGGATTACGCCTACCATCATGCCTCTGATCTACGACCACCCTTTCTTCCAACTTCAAAAGTAAAAGTAATATTTTGAACCCCAACGTTTATGGGCATAGGTTTCGTTTGTCGTTGGGGCAACCCATTAATGTAACGCTTTTCCTTTTTTCGGTTGAACGGCTAGTCTTCGGTTCTCTGGAGTATGTTTGTTCGTACCATTGATCCTATGCGTATTACTTATAGTCAACTGGAGGCTCGACACCTTTATTTGAATAAAGGAACGGAGTCAGAACCGGCTTTTCTCTTCGTGTTCCGCAGGCGCTCAACGTCTAATCACCGTGTCCGCTTGGGCTGGGTATGATGGGTTTCCTTAGTTGGATTGGTCTCTGCTAGGTCATCTAGCCTACAGGTTTCCGCTTCTAGCCTTCCCTTCGACTAGTTGTCTGTCGCCTCTATTCCTTCTCTCCTTTACACGAAACTTCTTAAAAAAAGAATTTCATCTGTTTTTACTATCCAGAACTCTAAAGTTAAGGCAACAACAGCTCCTTCTCTTCCGAGTTGGCATGAAGCCTATTCTGTTGATTCACTGTCCATCTTCGATTTCGATTCGACTGATGCCATACTTTCTTAGTTGATGCATAACCCTCCCCCAATTTAGAATCTAGAGGCATAAAGACTTCTAATTGAAATGAAAGGATATCCCAGATTGCTTTTGATGCTTCTCCTAGCTTAAGAATCCGTAATTGTATGCCATCGGAGGAAGGACATGGGCAGAATCCTCTCTTTCAAGATTCACGGCCTATTTTAGAGATCCAAAACTTTGCTGCTAGCTATAGCCATGGAAAATAGGTATGATCCACTAAGTTGCCTTTACTTAGCTATATTTTATTTAGTAGAATAGATACTCATTACCATTCATTCAAAGCCGTCTTCTCTGCTCCATATGAAGAAAATGATCGGATTCCCCATTCGGCTAGCTAAAGAATCAATAATATCCGGTCGCCTTTTTTCGAAATAATTGAGTCCAGGAAAGATTATCGAAGCCGGAGCCTTATGCAATACTGCTGTTTCCGGCCGCCTCATCCTACTTACTCCGTCCACCTTTTAAGATAAGAACCTGATATTGAGGTTGTTTATTTTCCATGGTACTCCGGTCCAGGCCTTCATCCCTCATATCTTCCTCCTGGTGAAATCTGATAACGAAGTAACCATGGATCAGGTCCACGAGTGCCACATTCCCTTTCGCTCGCCGCAGAGCTCTTTCGTTCGTAGTGGGATAAACTAACCTAAATAGTAAAGTGAAGGAGACCCACATGCCCCTTTCCTTTAGTCTGGATGTCTCGTGTCGATAGGTTAGGGAAGCTTCTAGAGCTTATTCAACCAATTCCCAAGGGTGGAAGTATTTAAGGTGAGCGTTAGCGAACTGTGGGAGTAGATAAGTGAATGGACCTACTTCTCCGGCTTTTGGGTATGCCATAGCAGCGCTACTTATCTGATATCCCTACAGAGGAAAGCCCTTGATGTTCTGGGTTGGACCCAGTGACTGAAGCCATGTCACCAATAGAAGCTCTTCTAACTGATGATTGATGAGGAACCCTTTTGAATCGACCGTATTCTCCTCATGGCTTTCACGGTAAACAATAGATAGTGCATAGGACTAATCCACTGTAGCTGAAAGTACTAGTACTAGATTGACTGGAAACACTAACCCCTCGACCTGCTCGATGCGCTAAAGTGGATCCGTCTCCGGCTTAGCATTCTTAGGCACGAGCTTAAGCACGAGAACAAACGGGGGAGGCTAAGGGGAGTCTTCGACTTTCTCATTATATTATAAGGATTGAACCTATCAGCCATAAGCTTTAGTTCCAAAGTAATAAAAGAAATATCGTAGGTCTTCCATCAAGGTCCTTCATCAATATGTTGGAAGACCTAAATAGGGATATCTATCAATGGCATTCATGGGCACGGGCTGCTCATGAATTGGAGTAAATCCTAGCATTGAGAAACAAACAAGGTATGTCTCATAGCTGCTACTTCTCTTAGAGTCTAGTCTTTCTTAGCAGCTACTGATCTACGATCCTTCACTCTGTCACTGTCTGATAGTCTTAGACCCACTTAAGGAATAGACCTATGGTATGGATATGGATGAAACCAGGAAGCCATCAAGCATACTTCCCTGGTCATCAATAGCACAGCTAAGGAAGAAGGCGATGTAGACGGGGTGTCAATGCCCGCCCCCGATAGTCTGGCTGGTTTCGGGAGCTAAACGAGTAACTCAAGAACGAAGTCCGATCAGAGGAGGCAGTCATTTGAATGCGTTATCGGGAATCGTCGTTCCAGGTCCGTAACCCAGCAGCGTAGCCGCCTCCTACCCCGTTCAATAGAATGAATTTGACTCGTGAAGGGAAGAAGGCTCATTCATAGCATTCACTTGTTGGGTTCGGGCGGGCTTCTTTCTTTCCCGGAACTCGCCCATTCACCTGAAAAGACGGAACTTTCTGCTTGATTCCTTGATGGCTGAAGGAAAGACTTCATTGGTTGCTTGATGGCATTCCCCGGACTACCTTTACCGGAAGGCGTGCACTTAACTGAAGTAATGGCAGTGGAACTCATTGCCTCTTTCCCTTTTTTCCCGTTCTGCTTGCTCCTCTAGCTCATCAATGCCGGAAGTTGAGCTGCTATCGATCCTGGAATCAAAGAAAGGTTGGGACAAATCGATTCCCATATCGTAGTATATGCTTGTCAGTTTCTGAGCTTTCGTTCTTGCCGTTTGGGCCTATCCTCGATCTCCCCTGTCTGCTGCTCTGCTTTAAGCCGAAAGAAGGCCAGCGCTGGAAGAAGACTTGCCCGAGTAACCTATTTCTGTCTGGTCGTACTAGGCCATTAAGGTCTCACTGCTAATGGAAGGGCGCGGCTGGCCGATTCCCTCTAGTCTAGTGGGTTAACTCATTAACCTTCAATGCGAGAAGTGAAAGTCAAGGGATTGGAGAATCTATAGTTTATGGTTCCCCTGTTCATGAATCGGGTCTGTTCCCGAATCTACTTTGAGACCTCCTATGAATCTAGAAAGCGAAGGGGATACCGCCGAGATGAGATCACACAAAATCTCTTCCAATATCATAGATCAAGAAAAGGGTTTAACTCAGGCTGACTTTCTGACTTGAAGTCTTTCCGTTCCCGATTCAATTACAGCTGTTCTCGCTAAAGCCCGATCTGATCCCGCTTGAGCGGCTGGGACAAATCCTGATCTTAAAATTGCGTCAATAAGATAGATGCCTGAATCGGACATATGAGATGAGCCCGTAACCCGTCGCTCTTTGCGTGAAGACCAGATGTGCTCTTAGCTGCCTTTCAAGATGCCAAATCTTTCTCAACTTTCATTGGTTTGGCGGGGCTCTTCATCTATCAATCGAAGGTGAGAGTTGGCTTCATTGCTTGGTTTTTGAAGACGGGAGAGATCTCAGATCAGGTTCAACCTAAAGTGAGTCATCATAGGGTTCCGCTCCTTGCTTTGAGGAAGTAAGTCCTTCGGTGTAGCTATTTCCTTTTCTCTCGAAAGGTCAGCTAGCTTAGCTTCTCCTAAATTTGGATTTGGATTAAGGAACTAGGGTAATGCGAAGACAAAGAAGGCCTAATATAATAATGGTGAGTCGAATCAGGCGCGGCAGCCGTTCCAAGGCTTTTATGCCACCGTTCAGGCCTTATTTTAGATAGGAGAATGAGGTTCAAGCAAGAGACTCAGGGTTTTGCCGAAGGCGAGTAGTATACTCTGGTTTCAGTGCACGTGTGGAAGGCAACTCTGTTTAGCCAGCAAGCATAGGAAAGAAATCCCCCCGGGGAACTTACTTTTAATGCTTATCCATTAGTGCTCAGAAAGAAAGAGAATTGGAAGAAAGATACAAAAAGAAATATGGAAGAACTTCTTAATGATAAGAATAAGAATAAGAAAGAGACCATGCACACCAAAGAGATACAAACTAGTCTGACTCAAGAAAGAACAACATTATATAAAGAAAGATAAACAGAAAAGAAATAGAAAGAAAGGTAAGTTTTAAACTAAATCGCTGTTTGCACCTTAAGAAGTGAGTTTTAAAGACGACTAGGAGTCAGGTTCGGACCTTGCTTATATTCATTCCTCCAGTTAAAAGGCTATGCCAACGAACTAAAACCAAAGGGTCACACGTTAGGGTCAAAAAGAATGCGATTTTAGGACGCGTCATATACTGTGAGCAAGGCTGTGGATCCAATCCAAGAAAGCACAAAAAATACATAAATAAAAGAGGGCGGATTCAATCCCTTATTGGCACAACATTACGGACATTCTTTTACTTCCTAGCGGAAGGTGCGCCTTATTTGACCGGGATATGACCTCTCTCTACCTATAAGAACGAAAGCTCAGAAACTGACAAGGGGGCCGATCATATATCAGAATAGGAGCGAAAGCAAAGATTAGCGGAAATTACCTAATATTCTCGGAACTACCTTTCAACTTATTGGTATTGGCATTGCTATTCTGGCGGGGGTTCGGGCTCGTGGCTTACCTTTCAGGATGCCACTGATTTGCCATCCAATTTCTTCTTTCCATTTAAAGGAAGACTGAAGACCAAGCCAATCTCGATAAAAGAAAAGTACAAGATCGAAAGGAAGATTTCGTTCTTTCAGATCCAGCTCTGCTGACCTGTCTTAAGCAAAGTGAGTTGAGACCCTTGATCCTTTATCCTTTCTACTTGCGGATTGACAGAAAAGGCAACGAAAACAGTAACTGGCCTGCGGAACTAAAAGTCCAACAGCAGGGGAATACCTATAGAATGGAGAAGATTCTCCAACTTCATAGGACTCCCTTAGGATTGAAAGGAGATCCATGGCTGTAACAGACTCATAGATTGGCCCTAGGATCGTGAATCACTCTGATGATTCATTATAAGCTTAATGAGGATAAAAGGACCCGATTCAACCTCATTTCGAGCCTTTCAGATGTTTGTTTTACTTTTACCTTAATTGACATGCAGCACATACTGATAATGAATAGATAGAAAAGAAATAGACGTGAAGCAGGCTTCTAAATCTCTTATTATTTTATTAATGCCATCATAAGTTAGTTGATCTACTGGAAGCTGCACGGTTGAATGGATTCTTGTGATCACTTTGCTTGATACACGTCAGCACGACTCTCTTTGGATCACGATTCCAAAATGCCTGGATCGCTCTTCCGGGCCGGGTCGAGCCTTTCATTAGTGCATCGTATGTAGTAGTAGCGAGCAGTTCCTTCCCGGATCGAGAAGCTTGAGCAAAAAATTCCCCCATACAGATGGAGGCGCCTATAGCCTTGCCTCTGGCTTTGCCCCCTTATTACGGGTGAATCTCTTCGATCCGGAATTTCACTATCCCTAAAAAAAGGCTTTTCTGCTGTTAGCTCCGCCACTGGGCGGACTTCTATTCAATAGTAGACTAACTTAGCAAGCAAGAGATGAGATGCAAAAAGAAGGAAGGTCCAGGTAAGGCCTAACCACTGTTTTCAGATGCAGATGAAAAGGGGGTGCCAGTCTTTGAATGAAAAACCGATGCGACGCGGAGAACCCTTTTCCATACCAAGTTCTCGTCTAACGGAATGGAAAGAAAGAACCTTTACTTTATGAGGTGAGCTAGTGAGACGTAAGGAAGTGCAAAGCCCTCAATCAAGACTTGAAAAATTGCATCTATCACAATCCAAGTCAAGATCCAGAAAAGAAGGGAAGCTAGCCACCCCGATGCCTTCTTACTTAACTTTAGGCAGTGCCCATACGTTCCGACGTGGCGCAAGAGAAAGAAAGTCTTGTTTAAAAGTATTCCCTTTCATGAGATCAGTAGTTGGTGGAATTCTTCAAAGTCTTTCTGCTGTTTTGGGAGAGCACAAAAGCTGATTGATTAGGAAAGAGCTGCTAAGAGGGATGACTCGCCCTTAGCCCCTGTCTAAAACCTAGCAAACAGACCGTTGTAAACCAGGTGAACTAGAGCGAACCGGAGAAGCAAGCAAATAAATAGCGGCCTCTCATCCACCTCTAGCAGTTAAAGGAAAGTATTCCGATCTTTGATCCGCCGATTCAGGAGCGATTGAAGCGAATACAATAAAAGAATGCAAGGCCCAGGAAAAGCATCTCGACTGCTTCAAAAATAAGGCCTTCTGCGGGCAAAAAAGAAATTCTATAGTTTCCCACCTCAAGCCCATTTCGAAGTAACGCATTCTCTATAGAAATAAGGCCTCCTCAATCGATTAGACTATGGCGAATCACTTGTGTATTGGTCTTTGGGAAAGTGTAAGACGCTATTGCTCGCAACTGGGTCTTGAGTGCATACACTAGGGTAGGGCTAACAAAAAAGTAAAGAATAGTAGCTTCTCTTGCATTTCTCTAAAGGGTCGGAGGTATTCTTTTTATGGTGTAAGGGCCGGCAACAGCTCCCTTTGGAAGGAATCGATCGTCAACGTCTTTGGTTCACTCCACCCGCCGCCTTCGGTCAACTCAAACAACAAACAGGCCAGGAAGGACATTGTTGAAGGCTCACTGAGTGCTTCTAGGTTAAAGGGAAGCACTAGACTCACTCCACGGGAACTAGCCCTTGTCTTTTAGGTTCTTATGATTACTTGAAAGGGCTACAAGCGAGTCCCATACCATCAGGTCATGGCCACTTCCAAGCTTGTAGTTCAATGACCAGTTGGTTCCTAAGCTCTCTCTTTATTGCTTATCTTCGAGGTAGGATTCCCTATATGGAATTCTTCTCTTTCTTTTCTGGGGACGGGACTCAGCTCCCTACTTCAGGTCTCTTCCATCTACCGTCAGGCCCATAACGGCGTTCCCTAGGTCACCAATCCCAGCAAGAGTGGATGTTGATAGGATAGAGATGCTGACATCCGGCTCTCTCCCAAATTGATTTTCTATACTTTTTTTCTATATATATAACTACATGTGGCTTGATTCAGGCTCTTTGTCTGATATGTGGGCAAGTACTCTCTGTGGGAGCTTCTAGCTCGTCTAGAGTGCCCCAGCCATATCCATAGAATGACGTATTCTCTAGATATTTACCACAACGAGAGCGAATCCTGCTATCGTAAAATAGCCTACAATCCCGGGGTTAGATGGCCTAAATTTTCTATTTTAAGAAAGGCATCCAAAAATGGGAGGTATAGATGAAAATCAGCGCAGTACACTCTACTTGGATTCAATGAGAAGGCTCGTGGGTCCTTCAACTGGTATGAAATCACTAATGGGAGGCGGTTATCTGAAACCTTAACATAGTCATATTCAAGTTATCCCAATAGTCAATGAGCAGGAAGAGGTTTAGGAAGTAAATTCAAGCAAGAAAGGAAAGTCCATTGACTTGGCTACGCCACACCAACCCTATTCTTCCCATCGAGAAAGAAGAGTTCACAGCTACCGGCACCGACTCGAACTAAGAAGAGCTACTTAACAACTACCTACTATTGGGTAGTGCCCTCCTCCAACAACGGGGCTAATGCCGACTCCAAGACCTCTTATGCCTACTCTTGCAAATGAAACTTCCCTTCTTCCAAGAGCAAAATCGATGGCACTAGGGATAAAAATGGGAAATGAAAGATGAATCCTCTGCGCAAATCCAATTCTTCCTTCTAATAAGGCATTCTTCGATGCATCCACTTTGCTGTCTTATGCTTATGTTGGCGTATTCTAATAAGGATTGCCTTATTCCGGATTCAATAGCAACTGGAAGCCTTTCCTTATTTTTAAGAGCTTCTTTGCCAACTTCTATTCCTTTTTCATTTCCCATCCTTTCATTTGAATGAAGGAGTGTTTGTCCTAGCCAGTTTCCTCAAGGTCAGAAAAAAGCGGAAGAAGCGCTGTGCTAGTGAATCGAGAAGTCTTTCACAGTCTTATTTATTGAAGTGAACTTTCTGCAATAGCCGAGTTCATCGAAGGAGCAGAAGAGGGTAGAGGAGGAATCTGTCGCTACTGTAGTTGCTCTTTTGTCTCTATCTGTCGGTCCATTCCGTATTCCCGTTCGTTCTCTTAGAAAGAATGGCTCTCTTCCCTTGGCCTCGTTGTCTCTATCGATCTCACAAATCTCTCTGGCAAGGGCTCATCCGTGAATGAATCCCTTTACTTTATTCCTCCGATGTACAACTTGACTGCTGCCTGAGCCTAGCTAGTACACTGCGCGCTAGAACTCTTCGCCCCGTTGGTTATCAATAAAGAAAAAAAGAAGCCAAAGAGGAGGAAGATGTCGCCGATCTTGAATTCCTTATCCTAAGGCTGTCACTGAATGAATCTGGTAACTAATGCCGCCAGAGAGGCTGAGGTGAGTATCGTCGCATCGCCTCCGACAACTTCTTTTGCTTTGTAGCTACGGCTCTTATCCTTCCTTTATGGTTCGTAATTCTTAGTTTAGACTTCTTTCTTTAGACTGCTTTCGCTTGCGCCCCTTGTTCCTGCTTTAGCCTGTGAGGTATTGCTCTTGTTGTTCTTTTTAGTTTCAGTGAAGTGCTTATAGGGCTTAACTTCCGATTTAGCTATTTCTGTGATAGAAGAAGAGTATATTATAGAATACTAGTGAATCTTTCTTTAGAGTGCCGCACCTTACCCATCGTGTAATGACAGTGTGCCTTCACCCCATGATCTTAGTGCTCCGATTGAGCCTTCTGTATCTGTAACTGTAAGTGCATATGTATACACTAATTTATACGTGGGTTCCGCTTCGGGGAAGACGAGTTGACTCCACAAAGCAGAAAATTCTTGCCTCGGATATTCCATTAACGGTTACCTAGCCCAGGAAAGAAAGGGAAATCTGCTAGAGGCACCTTCCTATTCCTGCAGAGAAAGGTAGCCAACCTGGGATAGGTTGCGGCAAAGCGATATAGTAAAAGAAGAAAGATAGACTTCTTTTATATAATATAAGGACACCTTGAAAATACGCACCCTCACAGAAAGAGGAAAGGTCCCACTCAGACATTCAGACACACACAAACACAAACATGACAACCGGGGCCCCCTAGATCGACAGGGCTAAGGATGGGCTCCTGCTTTGACTATAGAATAGATGAGCATGACATATGCGACTAGAAAAGAGAATGAATCGAGACCTCCACCAAAACTTGCTAATCAATGACTCTATCTGCTCACAGTTTGAGGAATCTTAAAACAACTCATAATGTAGGGCCTGTACCACAGCTTTGATCAGAACCTCCTTGCCTGCCTTTGACAGAGGCTACGCTCCTTCCCCACCCTTAAAGCTTCTTCCCGATCTTGAACAATACTAAATACCTGCTTATTTGATCTCCCTATAAACTAAAAGTGGGAAGTCCCCGGTACTTGTCATCTTGCTCCACTGCCTTAACACCCATTCTATTCTGAATTTAGATTTGAATCGGCCTATGTTAAGTAAGGGAGGAAGTAACTATTTGAAGTGGTGTATGGTAAGAGGACTAACAGGGGGGAGCGCAGCGATCAAAGCTTTGGTTTAGGGCCCACTTGGTTTAAACGAAAAAGAGATCTTTCTAGCGATTCAGTTTCTAGAACCTAGCCTTCCAATATGAGAGCGAGACAAGCGTCACTTCCGTCATTGGATGTGGATGGGTTCAGATTGCTGTTACTGGCAATTTAAGGAATTAGCCCTTCGCCAAGGCCTTGATTCGCCTGACCTGTGAAAGACCCTAGGAGAAGAAAAGAAGGTCATAGTAGCTTCAACTGGTGTGATAGTCCTGTAAGCATCTGTCGAATGAATTATTATTCAGCTAAAGCTTTCGCCTTCGGAAGATTCAAAAGAAAAGTATAGGAAGTATGCCACGATTAAAGCACTCCGATCGGAGATGGACCGAATCATTTGGTTCTCTAGTCTACTGCTTCACTACGAGCATAGTGACTACCTACCATAATAGTACCCCCTAGGAAGACTAGGGATAGGTAGAAAGGGTGGAAGTCTTTAAGGACTGTTAGCTGACATTGTCTGGTGCGTGTAAACATGCCCCCAGCCGGGGCATTTCCTATACTATACTGGTAGCAGGATCGGCCACCCCGGCCCCAGCATTGCTCTAATTTGAGCTCTGAGCTGGAGCAGTCTTGCTTTGGCTCCCCTGACCGACCTCAGGCCTCCTGATCAAGTGCACATTCCCATACTGTAGGATGGGCCTTTAGTTAGTGTTGACTCGACAATTGGCTGTCGACCCGTGACCGTCTCGTACATTGGGCTGAGAACAGTAGCCACCTGTTGTATCATCCTCAGCATCATATCGTGATTCTCTTTTCCCACTTGTAGCCTAATCATAGCCACCTCTTGGTTGGTCATTCTTGCAGGTGCCACAGCAGGAAGGGGGTTGGCTGGCGGAGCCACGACAGCGAGATTGGTCTCCGCGGCTATATGCGAAGATCCTTCAGCAGGAGGGTGTCTGGTCCCTTCCGCCGTAGTCTCGTGTTTGCCATGAAGAGTACCATAAAATGGACCTACGGATGGCGGATGAGCAGTGTGCCTAGCGCACCGAACTCAATTACAATAGAGCGATGCCCGGTCCCCTTATCCTTCTGACTCAGTGCCTATGGGATTAGGTGGTGTAGGGATGTCTGACTCCGAGCTCGGTCTATCCACATCATAGACCTTCTGGCGCTTTGCCTTCTGTTTGATCCTTACGCCCTTCTTTTCTTGGCGTCTCCGGACTCTCTTCCAAGGGCAGCTTCCTTTGAGTACCGGCCTCATACTCTCTCTCATTAAGGGAAGTCCAGTTGAAGTATCAAGTCAGTAGCTTGTCCTTCGCGTGCTCCGAAAATATAAGTAGATAAGATGAAGAGACATGGAAGAGAGGTGCTTTAGCAGGAGATGACTCCTTCTAGAGAATGGACTCAAAGGAACTCTGATTCTGCTTGAGTAGCTTGAGCTACGAAACCCGATTCCCCATTTCCATTAGGCAGTTGAAGATCTTAAGCAGATGAATCCTCTTTATACGGCGTAGTGGGGAAGATGCCTAGCTTTCCGGAATAAAGGGACTAAAAAAAGTTCCCAGCCGAGGAATTCATTATCTCTTTCGGATTCCATTGAAATTCCTGGTACGAACTCTTCAACCGTTTTCGTAGGGTTAGGATCAAGGGTCATTGAATCCGTCTCACTTCTGCGCTCTTTGCTAGGTTTGAAACCGATTGAAATAGCTTCCTGCGCCCACGTGTAGCGGTAGGAAGGAATGCTAATTAGTTTTTTGGCTAGCTACTAACCCTCGCCCTCGGGTAGGACAGTCTTTCTGAAAGGGGAGGAAGCGAGTGAAAAGGGGAGAGGAAGATGACTATAGAAAGCCGATAGTCCGGTAGGTCCTTGTAAGGCGAGTGAAAGAAAGTGACTCGACCGAGGTCTTGTTTTGATTCCTAAGAGGTATGATAACTGCACCATTCAAGATCAATGCTTGCATCCGGAGATAGATGGGCGAGAGATGGACGAAAGCCCTTGAAAGCTGAACTTATTTTTATCTGCTTGTTCAAAGCCTGCCCACTTATGATGAGATGAGATTAAAGACCCCATACAATAATGTAAAGGCAGCTGATCCCGATTTCCTTGATCCTTCATCTGGCTGGACTGTCTAGGAAGCCATAAACGGAAAGTGTGCTTAGGGACTTTCTGTTTGTGCCAAACCAGATTAGACCACTCAACAGGATTCGATTGGCTTCTAATGAAGTTCCAAGCTGTTTTGAAAGAGAAAATGACCCGGGAAAAGTACCTTCGCCAGCTAGCAGCAAGCCAGTATCCGAATCTCTTTATTATTCCTAGTCTCAAAGAGAGAGAGACAAAAGACTTAGATTGAAAAGCGGCTTTAGAGCGCAAATCCAGGATTCTGTGAGCAGACCGACTGGTTTCAGCCAAAGACAGGAGAAACGGAATTCAAATATAACTTGTCTAGTAAGTTGCTCACGAGCCAGTCAAGGAAATCCGATCTTTCATGAACAATTTGAAGGTCTTTCATAACTTTTCTCACATTTCGAAGTGAAGTAGGCGTCGAATGAGTCTAGGTGATGGGAGGCTGGTCCGGTTAGTCCTTCTCCAATTAGCATCTCGCCTGATCGTCTGCTGAGTGAATAGCAGCAAGTGCTAGTTCAAGTCAGTAATCATTTGATTCGCGGGATCTGTAACAAAACGATAATGAATATGACGGGAGGAGGCAGTTAACCAAGGGCCGCACAGGGGTGATGCCGGATCCTATTCAACAGAGAATTCTGAAGCTGACTCGGGTAGTTGGCGACAGTACCTCAACTTATCATCAGATAAAGAGGAAAATGCCGACCCCTCTAATGCCTTTCCGATTCAATCTTTAGCTGGCATCAGCCTTTGTCCGAGAAAAGGTAAAGCGTTAATTGTAAGCCCCAACGAGAAAGGTAGTTGACTTGAGTAAGGGAAAGGTGAATGAGTTTACTTGCTTAAAGGAATTTACTTCCCAACCGGCTAATGCTTCTAGAAAGGGTCTACGGGGAACCTTCTTCTCTTATGGAATTTATTACGTTAACAGTTCTTACAAAACGGAACACTCGAACGAGGAATAAAACTTCCTTTCTTCACTTATTATCTATTTTCACTTCTGAACCCTTCTTTTTTGGTCGAGTTACTCCGTATTCCCTCACCCGATCGCTCTATATTTTTACATATACCCTCTTTGGTCGAGAATACAGAATATTCATTCTCCCGAACTGAGGAAAGGAGCGGAGTTGAAGCTTGAGCGGTACTCCTTCTCTTTAAAACTAACTTCTTAAGGTTCGGAGATGCTCGCCCGTCTACCGGGATAGGAGAAAGAGAAGATCTCGACTAGGAGTCAGAGGGAATCTCTAGCGGATCTTTTCTAAGCCAGGAAGATGCCTCTGCTGAAGTAGCAAGTATTGGGGTTTCAAACTGAGATTTGACTTTCTAGTAAAAAGGGGTTTACCAGATCGAAAGAATCCTGTAGCAAACGGGATTGATTCCACTTCCTTGCTGTTAAGTACGTCCCTCTTATCTCTTGCCGATTCCGAACTCCAGGAGGAGAGTCGCTCAGCCGACCTATGCTAAAAGCAGAGTTGGAGCTTGGCAATGCAGTTGATCTTCTTGCAGCTGAGAGAGATGCTGGCATTGAATGAAGCTGATTCCCCCGTATTGGGCAGAAAGAACCTTCTATAATGAAGAGTAGGATGTGAGGGAAAGCCCTCTAGTCGAGTAAGAGAACTGATAGTTTCAAGCCAGTAAAGTCCGTTAGTGGGGGAGTTAACCCGGCGTCAATCAATTAAGAAAGATGTTCTGTTCGGCTGGAGAAGACGTCTACCTCAACTACAAAGGTTCTGTCCCTCCCTCAATCAAATAAGACTTTTCCGTCCCACAACGAATCTAAAGATTCTCCTCCCGAAATACATGAAATAGCTTCTGCTGAAGCAAATTCCATCCAGATGGTTGCATTTGAACCAGCCGGAAGTGCATAGCTGTAGGCACTTTCTAAAATCTAGGATCTATTGAGAACTACGAAAAAGTGATTTAACAATTTTCGTGGAATGGAAGATCCGCTTGAAGTTCATCGTTTGTTCATCCATCCGCTCTACCTCGCCTCGAGAAATAGAGAACAGAAAGGCTGCGCCCCTCTATCGGCAACTAACTAGAACCCTCTATCTATTATGGAGAAAGTATAGGTGCCAGGCTTACTACTAATAGATTCTTTGACCCGCAACGGTCGAGCAACCACTACATTTCTTGAATGGCCGCTGCCTACATAACTCGTCTCCCTCTTTTCAAGGAAGTGAGTCTCAGACCCTATGTAGTTCTCGGTCCTTTTTTTACAGTTCCTGACAGGTACCTTTGTGGCTCTTCACTCCAGTCCTGAAGTATTCTGCGTTTCACGCGGGCCCTCAAACCATAAAACCATAAACACGTGCAATCCCATCTCCAACTGAGACCATTCGACTTTCATTTAAACTTCCCATGATCGCCATCTTTTCACCTCCTAGATTTAAGGGACAAAGTTCAAAATGATGTCCAAAGCAGTCGCAAAATGGGGGCTTTGTACCCCCTCACTCAAGAGATCCACGAAAATATCTTCTAACTCGGCGGGTGTTACAATAATACGTAGATGAGTATTGGCTGACCCGCCTACGCCCCTACCCCCCTTTTTTTGGTTTGTAGTCTTGGAAAAGGGGATGGAGGGCAGTAGGATCCGCACGTAAATCCGCCAGCCATCTCTGGTACTCAGCCACTCCTCTCCCTCCTTAATGGCTCGAGCAGGACGAGCAATCTCTAGTTTCGAATCTAGTCTCGGCATCAATCCCAAAGGCCTCTAGTCCCAGAAAAAGACTTCAAAGAAGTAGCTCGTGGAACTGAGTTCCGCTAACCGCTTCTTGCTAACAAAGCTGTCCAATTCAATGAATGTGTTTACGTCCTCTCTTCTTAGTCTACGATTATCCCTGCTCTTCCTCAGATGTGGATATAAAAACCTGGTCGAAAGTAGAAATGTGTGATTGGCTTCGTCCCGGTAATTCCTTCCCCTAAAGAAATAGCAGTAGACCGTATTGTATTCAATAGTTGCCGAAGAGGCCAGGCCTTCCTCACAGCGCATTCTCCGCCATTTATTTTAGCACACCGGAAACCCTCACAGTAAGAGTGGATAGGCTTACACCGGTTAATTTAAGCTTTGGTAGATGATGGATGACCGAATCAGGGAAAAGTGTGGCCCATTCATCGCTCGCCAAGGCCCTATCCAACCTTGCCAGTCTAGTCCCCCTTCTCCAAGTAGAATTTGTGCCTACATAGCCAAAATCGATTAAGCCCTTCATCTGCACGAAGTTTTGAAAAGAAGAAGAGGAAGGCCTAGTACCTCGGGCTCCACCTTTCCTGTCCTCAGAAGTTATAGTAGCATTCCAATCTCCAGCTAGGAGCCATGGAAGGGACATGTTCATCATGATGGCTGAAAGGTCTTGCCAGAAGAATTTCCTTTCAGTGGGCTTTGGGCTCCCATAGATGGCCGAGAAGAAGGACAATATCAATCAACTAATCCATCACGAAGGACAGGAATGAAGCTGCACCTTGGCAGTTCCAGACCAAGAGAGACATATTCATGAGAGAGAGGGGGATTAGTGCTCCATCTTGGAGCTTTCTTCATTCTTTTTCTGTCCGTTATGACCCTTTCCTCGCTAAGTTCATCTAGAGATTTTCATTAATTTGATTCTATCGGGGTAAAGGACTTAAATTGGACATTCTTCACTTTGAGGCCCCTTTGTAGTTTCACCCCTGGAGACGAAAGCCCTTTATCCGGAGGGCATCTTCTCTTTCCGCGTGGATAAATTAGATAGCACCTGGATCTGAGCTGGCTGATCCTCTTTTGCTTGCGCATCACTCTTCTTCGCGGGTCCCTCAATGCCTTTTTCAAGCAAGCCTAGCCGATTGAACTACAACGGCCGAATGCTTCTCTTGATCGAGTGAGGGAGAGCGTACTTTCTCCTTACCAGTCGAGATACTGCCTAGCCTTGTACGCATTGGAGGGGATGCCAAACCTTCTTCGTGATAGACGCGTCTGTCCTGGGTTGGCTGGACGAGGCCTTGGGAGAGCTGGATTGGCGGTTTGATCTGGGTGGAGCAGCTTTTTTGCCTTTTGTCATCTTTGACTTTTGGCTCCCTAGGCGAGGCTTTTGAAGTCCCAGGAATAACATAGCTAATCTGTCTGACGCCTCTTGAGTCTCCTTCTTGTCCCTCTCCTAGAGTCTGAAGTGAGTTCTCCGAGGAGGCTAGGACGTCAAACCTAGACCCCGTAATTTCACTAGGTGGCTGACTCTCATTGATCAGCTTTTTTCTAGCCCTGTCAGATCTCCCGCCTTTGGACCTGCATCCAAGGGCCCTACCTCTCTCCCTCGGCGATATTCCCGGCAGCTTGAGGTTGGGCAGTCTCCGGCGGCAACTCGCCTTTCTTCTCAGGGCAGTTGTCCTCAAGGTGTCCATATCTCACACAGTGGTAACTGATAGTAGGGAGCCATTCATATTCAACCCTCAAGGCATGATCATCGACTTTGATTTTGGAAACTAGCGGTTTAGAGAGATCAATAATGAACGCTAGACGAGCAAATCGGCCTCTATCTCCAGTTTCCGTCTTCTAATCAATATCCATCCTAATAACCTCGCCAAGAACCTGTGCAATTGCCCTCAGCTCGACTGATAATAACGCTAGGGCAGTCCCGGAAGTCTGACCCACGCAAAGACTTTATGGATCCTTAGATTGAGCGGCGAGAAGGAAGGTTGCCGGGGTTGCACCCTTAAATAGTGACCAAAGATTAACCAGGGTCCTCCAAGCAGAGCATTCTGATAGTCTTGGGCTTTCTGGAACTTTACAATGAAAGAGTCACCTTCAAGATCGGCTAGTTGAAGAGGTACAGTCCGCTTCCAGAGGTTCATTATTTTGTCATGAAGCCTTCGCCATGGATCTTACAAGCTGCTTTACAACAACAGCAAGTCTCATGCTTTGATTGAGCAAGTCGTCTATGCGAGAGGAGAACTGGATAGAGGGCATTACTTCCTCCTGCACCACAACAACGTCTTTGTCTGTCACAACTACCTCCTCCGTGAGCATGGAGTTGGGAAAGTCTTTGTTTAGTAGGTTATCTTTGAAGGGGGGGAGATATCGATTCAACCTCAGGAGGTTCAGCCTGCACCATATCCTTATTATCCCTTCCTTCTTCGCTGATCATTTCAGAGCCATTATCCACTTCTTCCTCCTAAATTTCAACAACGGGAGGGGGATCTTCTTCCTCAGTTCTTATCTTCACCTTCTTCGTCGATCCATTGTTCTCAGGATGTAGCGGAGGTTCTTCTTTCTCACAAAGCTCAACGGCGACAGTGCACTCCATTTTCAGAGATAGACCTGTCTTGAAACGGCTTTTACAATCCTACACTTGCCTTATCTTACCCTTGACTCTCTCTCTCGATAGAGACTGAAAACTTTACCAATAAGAGGGAATCGTTGCTGTAGTCGATTGCTCCGGAATTGGACACCTTCCTCCAACAGCCCATAATTCCATGTCATGATGGCGAAGACAAATGAAGTTTGGGGCGCATTCCGCCAGTAGTGATCGACTAGGAAAGAGATCTTGGGAATCCCTTTTTTGGCCTTTCACAAGCCTTAAGTGAATCGAAGAGATTTTGGATTCACTTTGGTAGCTGCTGTTTTATTTATATTCATTCCGGATTCACAAGAATTTGCAGGGCAGCACGGATATAGGACTCACAGGTGTCTGCTGGCTGTTTATTTTGCCCAGTATTATCCGGCACATATAGAAAGATAGGAACAAAGACTGAATTGAAGGCCGCAGCACATACCATAAATATCATCCCCAATTTCGGACCTATGCAGAGGAGATGGAAGTGGCACTCAGACCAGAAGGTAAGGAAAAAACCTTGATATATACGAATGTCCTTTCCTCCTTACAAAAAGAAGAAGCAACTACCTGCAGGTAGAATCCAATTGAAGACTGATGGGTGTGCAAAACAAAAGGAAGCCTGGCCCTCCTGGGATTGGAGGGATTGCAAGAGATGACCAAGGCGGATGGTTATTTTGTTTTTGTGGGCACATGTCAAAAGTTTCAGTTTAGCTGCTAAACTTTGGGCAATAGAAAGACGATTAATGCTGTTGAAGGTTATGAAATAAAAGATGGCATCCTTGAAACTGATTCTGCAGAAGCTCTAAGTCTGATTACAAATGCTGAGATTGAGGATCACCCGTGAAGAGCTATGCTTTAAGACTGCGCAGATCAAACAACTCACAGTGACCCCTGTTCACAGCCTTTGCCAAGGCAACTTTTGTGCAGACTTCCTAGCCAACAATGATAGACCTATCATACATTTGTAACTAACTACTGAAGGAAGCAGATCGATCGAACCTATAGTTAGTCCTCTTTCGATCGATTTCTTTCTCTTGACTCTTGAGGATCTTGATCGGCTAGGCTCCTATGTCTTCTTCCGAACAGTTCTAGAAAAAGGCTTGGCCTATTTCCAATTCTTTTTGCCCGAGAGCTTGTTTGTGGGGGCTCATGTCCGTATTTCTGTACTTGAATTACATCCAACCTTCCTCTATATGCTCTTCTCTTAATCCTTTTTTCTTGTTTTCTAAGCAGGGGTTGGAAGCTACGCTAGCTACTCTAGTACATTCGCTGTCCTCTGGCAGCACAATGCCAATTCAGCCTTAAAGCCAGAATCTAGTGGTGGTTCCTTACCCTTACAGAAGAGCTGAAGCGGGGGTGAAGGGGCCTTTCGCTCGGTCTTTAAAGCCTGGCTTTGCTTTGAGTAGGAGCCTATCTCGGAATCAATGAGTCAATCAATGTCCGGCTTCAGACCTGGGACTGGGGTGTATTGGGAAGTTCGTCTAGCTAATTAGGTAGGTCGTCAAGCCTTTGTCTTTCTGCCAACCTGCGAGCTTAGGCATTTTCGTTGAAAGAGGAAAGATAAAGGAATTAATTCCCCGCTCCCTTTACTAGGTTGGGCTTACGAAAAGGTTTTCCAAACACCAGACATTGGTAAAATAATCGTAAGACTTGGGCCATCATCTTGACTCGAAATGCAAGCTTCGGATTAGGATTCTGATCGGGTTACCTTCAGGTGCTCCTTATTATATTAATAGTGACACGTGAGAGATCTTACCTTTATACCCTACGGTATACAAAAGGAACTAGTCCCATATTGTCACTCTGATTCTCCCTTGCAGTAGCGACACAGCCAGCACAGGCTTTAGACGAAGTCGAAGAGAGAAAGTCCTATCTTTCGAGTTACTAAGCATCTCGATCTAGTAAAATAGCAAAAAACTTGGGGGAAATCTTCCTGAATAGCTAAAGCCAAAGAAAGACCAGTAATGACATACTATACTCTACAACGAGTAGAAAAGAAAGAGCCTTCTCTCATTACACGCACGGATTTAGCACTTTTCACCGACAGAACAGGCTAGGAGGTATAGCTTGGATTCGGATTATAAGATGGATAGACATAGACACAGGCCTTACTTCTTACTCTTACCCAGGCCGGGGAAAAGATGCTCTATCTTTCCCGATCGACATTGTAAGAAAACTAGCACTTGAATCTGAAAGTGGTGAGGCATCAAAGGCAAAGGCCCAACCAACAAAGGCATTAGTCTCAGATTCAAGGTTTTCAGCCGGATCGAGCTGCATTCTATTCTGGTTGGGAAAGTGGCGAAAGTTCCATTCATCCGGGATTACAATCTCCATCAGCCAATGCAGAAGGTAAGCAAGACGGGAATGTAGGTGACAATAAGATGGATGTGTCTGGCACCAACCCACTGGTTGAGAGGTTTCTCCCCTTTTTTACTCTATCCTTTTTACCGGCCAATGAAATAAATTAATAATAGAATGATAGGCTTTAGCTTATCACCCTCACTCCATTCTCACCTAAATGTCAACGATGGTTTCCAAGTCTCCTTAACGAAACAGAAAAGGTCATTTTTTTAGTTAGGGGGGGCCGAGCGCGAGCTTCGTCCAGAGCGGATGGTTGAGTGCGAAAGAAAAAAACGAAATCAAGTAGGTTGGTTGAAGTGAAGGCCTACTACCTACTTTTTTCATTATTCGAAATCTCTCTTCGTGGGCGCTTAGGTTAGCTGATCTTCTGGTCGAGGTTTCCCTCGGTGCCTCTTCCTGGCTACTCCACTCCAAGCTAAAAGCTAGCCGAATCTTACTTCGTAACCCAATGAAAACGGGGAGAAGAAGGCCAAGCAAGGGTGAGTTTTATTAGTGAGCTTAAGTTCCTTTTCCAGAGGATGAGGAATGGCATGAAAGAAGAAGCCCATTCTTTTTAAGTGGAAAGGGCAGAGTTCCATATTGACTTAGATAAGATTGGAGAATGAAGCTAAGCAAGGCTTTAAAGACCGATGATTGAATGATTTGAAAAATGAAAAGCAGTCTTACTTCACCTAGAGGGAGAAAGCCAATAAATAACACCGTTCTAAGTAAGAGACGGAAAGCACTCCCTTTACCTTAATGGATGAAGAGTTACGTACAGACTACACAGAGGCAACTAATGGTCGTGTACCCAAGGTAAGATAAAAGCATAGGTCAGAAAAGGAGATCAAATCATCACTGAGATGGCCTCCTCCTCGGTTCGCTTCTGAGGATCTCTAGTTGGCGGGGGCAGCCAACAAGGCCTACTTCTCAACCGGTTCACCAGAAGGGCTGCTTATGAGAGCTAAGGTGACTAATTCATCATAAAAAAAAGTAAAAGGCAGAAAAAGACTACAATGCCACAAGCAAGAGAGAAAAGAGAGTGCATCTCACTACCAGTGCCGTCAAGATCGGGTACAAGCACCTCTGGAACAGCAAGTTCAACTTTTGGATGCTTAAACAACCACACCCTTTCCTGCGCCTCTGCACCCCCCTTTCATCTTCGGTTAGCGAGAAAACGGATTCAAATAACTAAACAACAACAAGGCAATGGGGCCTAAAGCCCCCCATTTATACCACAACTAAAAAAACCTATTCATTAGCTAAACTCACCCCTATTCACTTACGAAGCAATCGGACTCGCCTCTTTTTTTTGTTTATTTATAGAAAGCGTGTTCAAGGCGTCAAGTTTTAGTATGAAATCACACTTCCACTATTGCTAGGAAGGGCTTTGCTTACATTACACCTCTGGTCTATCAAAGTTTTTTTCATCGTCCAAGAACAAATGCCTCTTCAAAAGAGAATCTCGAAGAACTTAACTAGACAATACTTAACTTACCAGCCTTACTAGGCAAGAACATCAACCAATCCTAGAACTACAAGATGATACCTTAGAAGCGACTTCTCCTAACGACAAGTAAAGGCATACCCTCATATAAAGGAGAGCTGCTTTCCCTCTATTAGAAAACTAGACAAGAATGGATGTCACAGTGGAAAGCTCAACCGCGTGGCACAAAACAG
>NW_026651381.1:77500-122500 GCF_014773155.1 Arachis stenosperma
GTCGCTATGAAGCCCCTACTACTTATACTGACTTTGTTTGATTAAATAAAAAGGCGAACCCCAACAAAACAAGTCGTATGGGGTGGGGTGCTTGTGGTAAGCTGCCTTGGATATGAGTATGAGGAATTCCTACAAAAAGGCAAAGTCCGGTATTTGACGAAGGAAGATATATCTATCAATAGATAGGATTTAGTGTTCGATATAGGGGATAGGATCCATCTGCTCTTTTTCTCTCTCCATTTTTTTTTTAGCGTTATATCTGATCTGCTCTCTCTAAAAAAAATGGGGATTTAGGATACATAGAAATCTAAGGGGTGTCTATTCTATTCCTCTTTAGAGTAGAGAAAAAAAAAAGATAGCTGAACGAGATATCTTTTTTCTATCTATCATTGATTCAATCTATGAATCAAGTCGAAAGACTTCTTTGGGTTCCCCGAAGCCCCGAATGGATTGTGGATCGTTTCTGCCAACGAAATGAACGCGGAGCCCGTTCCGAATGCTTCTCCGATCGGGAAGTTCTCGCGAAGAGAATAAGATGCTGCTCCCCCTCCCTCTGTCTTTTCTCGCTTTGCTAATCTTCCCTTCTAACGCGGGCCGGGCGGCGGCGGGCGCGGGAGGAAGAAACCTAAGAGCGTCTTCTCTCTCTTAGGTTTCTTTTTTTTTTCAGTGCAACACAGGCTTTTTGTCATCCCTGCAGCTTTCCAGATTTTGTATTGAACGTATGGCGTAGCTAGGATCTTCCAATCTTGAGCCTATCCTATGTTCAAACCAACCAAACCCACCCCCTATTTGAATAAGGCTGGAAAGAATGCCCGCCAAGTTCAGATAAGGGAATGCTTCCCCCAACCATTAAAGGAAAGGCTCGACGAAGGGAGATGCGGCGGGGGAAGGAAAACGCTTTCGGAGATCGAGATTCATTTTGTTTTTCATCGAAAACGAAGAAGGCCGAGGATGGCCTACGGTGCGTGTTATCTGAAGGGAACACGCTTTTTCGACCGCGGTGGTATGCCTGCATTTCTAGGCGGGCCCTCTCCTCGTTCCGCCCGCAGGCCCATTGGGATAGCAGCCTTCGGGCTTTGCCTGCCCTTGATATATCGGCCCGGGAAAGCGCTGGCAACAACAGAAAGGAAGGGGTCCATGTAGCTGCTGCGTCCGCCCCCTTCTTAGTCAATGGGGCTAAGAAGGGGCTGCAGGTTCGGCATCTACTAAAAAAGAAAGAATCCACTTGAGATAACCACGCCTCTGCTAGGCAGCGTGTGGAATGGCCAAGAGCGGACCTTTTTGGATATATAATCCAAGTGGAGAGTGGGGTTACGGGAACAGCCGTCTGATGGAAAACCACTTTCACGTTCGGTTCAGAGAGCACTTTTTTTCGTCGAGAAATCTTCGTTCCCTTTCGTGTGAATTCCCCTGCGGCGAATTCAAAACTGTTGGGGCCCCATCTCTCGAGCCCCGAAGAAAACCCCTCCCCTTCGGACTCCATATCCCTCCCTTTTGACTCTATATATGTGGGCACCTGATATCTATGAGGGTTCACCCATCCCGGTTACAGCATTCCTTTCTATTGCGCCTAAAATTTCTATTTTTGCTAATATTTCACGTGTTTCTATTTATGGTTCCTATGGAGCTACATTGCAACAAATCTTCTGTTTCTGCAGCATTGCTTCTATGATTTTAGGAGCACTGGCCGCCATGGCCCAAACGAAAGTCAAAAGACCTCTAGCTCATAGTTCAATTGGACATGTAGGTTATATTCGTACTGGTTTCTCATGTGGAACCATAGAAGGAATTCAATCACTACTAATTGGTATCTTAATTTATGCATTAATGACGATAGATGCATTCGCCATAGTTTTAGCATTACGGCAAACCCGTGTCAAATATATAGCGGATTTGGGCGCTATAGCCAAAACGAATCCTATTTCGGCTATTACCTTCTCCATTACTATGTTCTCATACGCAGGAATACCCCCGTTAGCCGGCTTTTATAGCAAATTCTATTTGTTCTTCGCCGCTTTGGGTTGTGGGGCTTACTTCCTAGCCCCAGTGGGAGTAGTGACTAGCGTTATAGGTTGTTGGGCGGCCGGAAGGTTGCCACGAGTAAGTAAGTAAGTTTGGGGGACCGAAGTCCCTTTCGATGACCTGGCACCGGACACGTAGCTTACCGAATCAGTTGCGACACCGATGGGAATGCATGCTACGAAAGATAGGGTAGAGTCTGATACATCAACCGTCTACTCAATATCCTTGTACGAGTCCACAATCACTACACGAGATGAACCTTGGTTTGGTGAATTGAAGTTGGCCTTAGGTGTAAAAGGACTCCCAGTTACTGCGCGCGATCGTATACTGAGGTGCTCCCCGCCGGTTGTTGGAACGACGCGAGCCGGGCCTCCATTCAGAAAGATGAAGGGTCCAAACAAAGGTAAAAATAGGGGGTTACAAATGCCCCATCTCATTGGGGGCGGAAAACGAATCGACATCTCGATGTGATACAGCCTTTTCCATTTTAGTTGGGAAAGAACGGCGAAGTCCATCCGAACCGTCCAATGAAGAATAAGAGGAGAGCAAAGCGCCAATGGCGCGCGAAGCGCATGCGAAACAGGCACGGAGAAAAATAAGTGTGGAGGATAAGCAGCCGAGCTCATTCCCTTCGCTTCCTGGGCCCCAAGCAGTGCAGTCTTTCCTGGCCAAATCCTTGATTGGGGGCTTCTTGCTGCGCTACTTAACTATAGAAAGACTTTTTTTCTAGTCATATATATTAATAGAAAGATAGATCCATCCATCTATCCTATCCGATTTAGATTTATATAAGAAAGAATTTTTTTCATTCAACGTTTGATTCAAAGAACTGCGCTAAGCCCCCCCCCGCTCATGAAAAGGCTCTGCTGCAATGGATGGCAGAGGGTCCGTAGTATCCAAAGCACTGGAGTGGTCCAGTAGCCGGGAAGGGGCCTAGAAGTGCCTACTACTACACCACACTACACTCGGCTCTACACATTTACAGAGCTAACCCCTGTCCAGTCCCTGGCAGAGTGAAGGGGGCTTCCGTCCTTTTTCCCTATCCCCTCGCTTTGCTATAAAAGCAGGCTAACGGGGCCTTACTTATTCAGGGGGGGAGTGGAGCCCCGAGAAGCACTGTATAGAGGAAGATCCTCGGCCCCTCCTCATTCTCTACAGGGTTCCAAACCTTTCTTCAACATAGGTGACAACGAGCGGGGCAGAGATGGAAGAGATCGAACACGAGAATAAGAAGCAAGCTCGCCTTCCTTTTTGATCATTTTGATAGAGAGGGATGGAGAAAGTGGACAAAACGGAGTAGCATTTCCCAGTCGAAAAGAGATGGGTTCTCGTCTTGCATTTCTCATCGAACAAATACGGAAAAAGAATCATATTGAAAAACGTTCCTAACCCACCAACCCCTTCCTTCGTAGAGCCGTGTATTGTAAGTGATCCGAACCTGCCCGGAGCGAGTCTCCCATAGAGGCAAGTGAAGTTGGTGAGCCGTATGATGGGCAACTATCTCCTGCGGTTCGGAGAGGACTCAGCTGTTAGTTAGTACCCCCTTTCGGGGTGGACCTTTCACTCTATTTTATTATATACGCTTAGCGAAAAGAATGTTTTTTGATACACCTAGGACATGGATTTTATATGAACCAATGGATCGTGACAAGTCGTTACTACTAGCAATGACTTCGTCTTTCATTACTTCATCCTTTCCATATCCCTCCCCCTTGTTCTCAGTTACTCATCAAATGGCACTCAGTTCATATCTTTAAGTTCGATCATTGACAAGGTTCAAAGAAAGGGTGGGCCATTGATAAAGAATGGATTCCAAAGCACAATGCTAGCAAGGGCCTCCGCTTTTCTTTTCATTAAAGACAGTTCCATTCGATTAGTTAGCTCGTAGTCAGTCTTTACTTAACTGAAAAAGCAAGAAAACGGATGCGCGTCGTTAGCCTTTCTCTAAAGTAGGCTTTCGCGCAAGTGCGCCCCCTACTTTAGAAGCCGTTGCTTGTTCGTTAGCCTTTCTCTAAAGTAGGCTTTCGCGCAGCTCAATCCCTTGCTTGTTCCCAAAAGTCCCAATAATGGGGAACTGGCCTTCGGCTTCATAGCCTGCTTTCTTAGCTCTCGAAAAGGAATTCGATGTCAAATATTATAGATTAGCGCAGTCCAATACTTAGATCTCTGCTAATAGAAGATAACGATTCTTTCCTTTGGATGTTCGAACAAGTCATTAATGGTATCTAGAGCCCTATAGAATGAAGAAAGGCCTTTGGTTCACATAGTAACCTAACCTGTAGGTTAGTGGCTTACGTACCTATTGGTAAAGCCGGCCTACACGACCGTCTAGGCGGGAAAGAAACATGTTTTTCCTATGACTTGAGGCCACCGGGCCTTTTAGCTATGAGTGATTACGTTCCTTAAACCTGCTGTAGGGTTCATCTTTTTATTCACCATAGGAGGACTCACTGGAATAGTCCCGGCTAATTCTGGGCTAGACATTGCTCTACATGGGCGAGCCCTCCCCTTTGCCGTATCTTTTGCCTTGCGGAAGGTGGGCCTAAGAGGGGGACTGGCCTTTCTCATTGGTTTAGGGGTAAGGGTCCTCATTACCGTGGCAGCATCCGAAATGGGAGTAGATCCTCGGATGATGGCCCCGGGGTCAGATTCGGGGGGAAATAATGACTCAGGGAGTTGGAAAAAGTACCTCCACCTGTCGTCTGATTCTGAAGGTCAGGGTCAGGAACATGGGGAAGCCGAATCCGCTTCGAGAAAAAGAAGCTCTGATCCCCGAGAGGACGTCGGGCCTTCTTCGGTAAGGCGCCGAGTGGATGCTCCCGAACCCTCAACCTCATCCGAGTGGAGTGGCTCCTGGATAGAAAAGTGGTTAAATCGGGGGGAAACTTCCTCGGCCCCTGGCGATGGTCAACAACCACAGGGGGAAGTGGACCAACCAATTCCTGCTGAAGGAGAGGGTGCGCCCGATCCTATTGAGTTACAAGACCTAATTCGAAAGGTCTTCTACACAATTAGGGGCAGAAGGACCCCAGGGCATGTCCTCCAAGAGCTTTATGACGACCTTAAGCTGGAAACGGCTTCTCCGCAAAAGCGGCGGCAGATCGTTCAGCTCCTGGAGCATATGAAAAGAGATGAAACCTCCAAACAAAGAAATTTCTGTCTCAAAACGGATCTATTGGTCCGCATCTCCGATTGGGAGAGGGAACAGCCTTAGGTCGAAGCTTGGCTCTGGGGGATAGAGAAAAACGAGTGAGTATTACACCAAGAATGAATTGACAAGCGCATGAGTTTTCTCAAGTCGAAGTCGAGGCTTTTTGAACTTTGTTGTTTTACAACAAAGGATGCCCTGAAGGGGAAAAAAGAAAAGAATCATTAGCACTCAGGACACTTCCTGTAATGGTTACTGGGACCGAAAGAATGGCACTAAGAACTAAAGCTACACCAGGAAGGAACTCCCAAAGGTTGCATAGAAACTGGCTGCCATCGAGCTCATATAGACGAAAGGAATCTCGAGGAAAGATAGTTAGCTCCCCATGGAAGGAGAAGACATAAGGACAAGACCTTTTACTGGTCAGCTGGAAATAGACCTTATCGGTGATCTCGCAATTAGCGTATAGAAATGTTCCAAATCACTCGTTGATAGTGTAGACTCGCCGAACTCGGAACCTCTATGCTAGGTTCTAAAGGAAGGAGCTTTCTGGATTTGATTTGAGCAAATAGCCTTCTCGGAGAGATCCGCTCGTGCACAATCGGACGCTTCGCTACTTTCCGCCTCGTCTTCCCGCTTTTAAAGCGGGTTTAGGCACTCCACGGGTCTTAACGTTGCAGGCAGAATTTCGATTCCATGGGGATAGCTTAACCATTAGGGAGCAATCAGCTATGGAGTACTTTCGATAGTAGGGGCTCTAGACTTTTGTTTTGATTTACAGAGGCCAAAAAAGAGACTTTGAATCTGTCTTTGCGGGTCGCCCTAGCCCTAGTGGATCGCATTATAAGGATAGATCTTATCTTGCTATGAAGGAGAATCCCTCTTAGCTGAGGTTGGTCGGCTGGGATCACTGAATGTTATCGTAGAGTAGGTAGCGTAAGAACTCGATCGAGCACTTAGTTGATAAGAGGGCCACTAGTCAAATCGGATTAGAAGGTAAGAGACTGGGTTACAAACAACTTCATGGTGAGACGTCTAAGCCAACTTTGGAAACTGAAATCACCGTTTATGGTTACTGACCTGGGCAATGAGTTTTTCTTGGTTAAGTTTGAAAGTTAAGAAGATTATGACCATGTGCTCTTTGATGGTCCTTGGATGGTGGCTGACCAGTACATTACGGTGAGGCAATGGCAACCCAATTTCGACCCTGAGGAAGCTTCTATTGAGACAGTGGTGGTTTGGGCGAGGCTTCCGAACCTTAACCTATGGCCACGATGCCGTACTTCCAATGGAGATCACAGTTAAGTTTCTCAGAGTAGCCTATCAAAATAACTTGACTCCAGGAGACTACAATGAGGCTATGTTTGCCGAATTGGATAGTCTTGATGAAATGAGGCTACTGGCCTTGGATCATATAAGGGTTCATAAGATGAGAATAGCTAGAGCCTACAACAAGAAAGTCAAGCCTAAATCTTTTGAGGAAGGAAAATGGGTATGGAAAACTATCTACCTCTTGATACAAAAGAAAGGATCAAAAGCTTGGAAAATGGTCCCCAACTTGGGAAGGCCCTTTTGTGATCCAAACTTGACTGCCCAACGGAGCCTATCATTTGATGGATATGGACGGTAAGTCCCACATTCGGTCCATAAATGGGAAATTTTGAAAACCTGACTATCCTTCTATGTGGGAGTCATACGAGACATAAGAAGATATAGAGACATCTATGGTAATAGAACAAACGGGAAGTCATCTAAATTGAAAGACTAAGCAAACCTGGAATGGAAGACTAAAGCGTTAAAGGACTGATTCCAAAGCCTTTAAAAACTTCATTGAGAAAGCTTCTCTAATGAAATCATCACCTCACCGAATTCTCCTAATTCTCTCCCTCTTTCTCTCACTAGGACCGGTATTCTCCGGATTATCCCTCCTAATCATAGGGCTATGATTCGGAGACGTGATAGCAAAGGGGATCGGCTGGTTAAGTGGTACCTACCCTTATTATACCAAGGTTATTACCTTGGCAACGAAAGTAAGTAAGGCCACTTTCTCATCACCCCAGTCTCTAATATGGATTTTGTGGTTGAGTTAAGGGGTTCTATAAAGGAATCCTTTAAGCGTATAGAATCAATCTCGTAGCCTAGAGCTAAGTAGCAGTCTCATCGCCTTTTGATGGAGGAAGAACCCTTTTTCTCCTGCTTTGAAGGAGGACGCCTGGTCAAAGGTCGGTACATCACCGGTCGATTCGAGTAATGCGATTTTCTAAATAATTTGACTACGTATTGAAGAAGACTACCAATTATAAATAACCAAGAAGACGCCCCAATCAAAGCAAGAAAGACAAAGTAGCTAGACACAAGGACAACTTTGATCATCTCATAGATGATCTTCAAAGTTTCGCTTGATGAAGCATAAAATGAAAGAAGAAATATATCCAAGAGTCTCAGCCACAAGAGTGCTATAATGATAAAGATCAATATAGACTTGAAATTCGGCATTATATATATTCTGTACACGCCTAGCCCGTTATGGGACACTCTCAGCCGGTGGTAAGGGTCCCTAACTTGGAGCTTTACCTCAAAGTCAGTCTATCCACATTCTCAAGGTGATATTTTGAATCAATCTTCAATCAATCACGTGTGGCAACTACCATTTTACCTCTGGAAAAGTGTGAATTACAGTAAGTCTTAATAGACGGAAAACCACTCGAGCAGGATGGACACCTAAGTGGGCCACCCCTGGCTTCCTTCGTGCGGGCCCCCATTCCGAATCAAGTTTTGAGTTCTATCATTAGATGCATAATGGTGCTAAAACCATAAATTAGGTAAGGAACAAAATGTCTCAATCGTAGGTGGATCTCTCGCCATGGGTGTCACGTCTTCAAGCAATATTATTAAAATATCCATCAATATTAACATATGGAGTCACCCCTTGACTAAGACTATTGACTATTTTGAATCACTACTTTAATAGTAGTAATTGCAACAGCCAGAAAAATACCTGAAATCCATATAGCTATTTTAGCAGGATCTCTATCAGAAGGTACTGAAAAGACGGGTTTATTAGAAGAGATTTCCTCCACCGCATCAAGGACATCTTGTGCTGTGCCGCCCTATTCGCTTCGACAATATGATGCTTTATACTAGACGTAGAATCCATAGGGACCGGCTTGACTTTGACTGTTGCTTTTATCATTGAAATGATATCATCAATCTTTCTACATATCTCTGAGATAGGGCTTAGGTCCAAAAGAAGATATCCTAACTATAATGGAGGAAGGAATTCTGAAATGACATACCCTACAAGATGTTGATGCAGTTGCAGCACCTGGGAGGGGCTTTGCTGAGCAAGATCCTTCTTTTGTTTTGAATTGATGGATGAGCCAGTTGGTACCTATGAACAACTCGTGGCGGTCTCAAATCCTGCAGCGATTCATGAAGAGGGGAGATGCTACCAGTTGCAGCAAGGGTCTGGGGAGAGAAGGCTGTCCTCCTCATCATAGGGTTGCTATGATGGACTCTAAACTCCTTACTCCCCATTTTGACCGATGGGAGACCCCATATATCAAAATTAGTAAGATTATTAGGTTAAGGTAGCGGTAGTATATTGGAAGAGGAACTCGCTTTCGCTATCCGATTTGAAGTGCGAAAGCTCTTTCAAACAAAGAATAGCTGTTATAATCTTACGTAAGCCAAAGGCTATTTAAAGAGCTTCTATTTCACCAACTGCGTCTACGCATTCACCAAAAAGAACTGGAACCGGGTAGACATGAAGTAAAGTAATAGCCCCCACGACAATTATCATTGCCTTCACCACCAACTACTCGTACTCCCATACCGGTAACACCAGTCAAGAAGGTAAGGCGGATTCTATAGCTGCTGATTCTAGCACACCGGAAACCCTCACAGTAAGAGTGGATAGGCTTACACCGGTTAATTGAACACTTTACCATTCTCGATGCTGCGGGAACGCTCACTCGCACCAACGGATACTGTCACAGCTAATTGAAGTGCTAGTCCAGCAACTGCAGTTGTCTTTCTGTTTGCAATTGAATCACTAAAGTTGGAGGGTGCTATTGACTCAGCCGTAGATGGGATTCATACTAAGGCAAGCTCTTGAAATTAAACCCAAACAACGGGGAAGGAAGTTATCATTTTGAAACCTGCGAGCTCTAGAGCAAGCAAATAAGAAAGCTAGAGATAGGGCGGCAGGATAGACATAAAGCTATGGAGAGCTTAGGCAAGTGGGCTCCCTTCAACAAGTGTTAGGACGGCTAGTAAGAAAGTTCCAATCCTACACGCAACGGCTTTTCCGCCTACACTTCGTCCGACTTGCATGTGTTAAGCAAAGAGCTTTCCTCAAACGATTGGAACAAGAATAGGTTCTTGTCTCTTTGAAGCGTATCATCCATGGCGAATGGTATCGTATATAAGAGAAAGGCCGCATTTAGGAGTGATCCTTCCCTCTTTCTAGAAATCTCATAAGAGAAGAAAGAGCTGCTTGGCAAGTCAAGTAGTACGCCCGGTTCACCAGGTCATTCTGGTATGACCAGGGAATCCTGGTACCAGGTTCTACCACTGTTTGTTTGGAACAATCATACTCAAACAAAAGAAGAGTTTGATCCTGGCTCAGAAGTAAGGCTAGCTGTATGCTTCACACAGTCAAGTCGCTAAGTTCGGGCTCAGGAGACAAGAGAAAAGCCAGTTACGCTCTGCAGTCTTCGAGGAAAAGCGGGTAAAGAAAGAAGAAGAGTCGGGCAACATTCTCCATCTTGGAAAAAAGTACTAATAAAAGAAGATCTCTTGACGGGAAAAGAAATAGAAATAAAGAGGCACCTGTCAAGCCGGTCAAGCTTCAGGATTCCCTGATTCGACAGATAAAGTAGCGGAAATCCATTCATTTGGAAACATTTTCCGGTTCATTCCCGAAGCTATCTGGTCAAAAGCCTCAATAAAAGGGAGAATGGCTACTCCGGGCAAAAGGTCTACCTTGAAAACAGATTGAAGTTTCATATAAAATAAAATATAGTAGTAGCTATCCCCCTCCAACGTTATGGGTATGGGTTTAGGATCCATTCCAACTAAATGGTGGATCAGATTCGATCCATTGAACCCAATCCAAGAAGAACAATCCGGGTGAGTGGCGATTTGCGACCTTCTGCCTCCACTGCTTCCACTTCAACTTCTCCTACACTGATTAGTCTAGTTTTGTTTGCCCCCGGAGAGTATCACTGTGAATTATATATCAGCCAGAGAAGCCTGTGACTCATACACTATCAACCATAGTGTATACCAGAAAGAAACTTCGTCTAACACCAGATCTTGTTGAAGCTCAGCCAGGACCTGAAAGAGATCAGTAAACCAACGCTTCTCCCTCTCCAGACTCAAGCCATGATCCAGTTCCAGACAACATGCCTGAGGTAGGCTATTATTCCTATCGTCCTGTTCCAGGCTTTGCTCAAGAATAAATATTGGATAGATTTGGAGGAAACCTTAACTTCAGTTTGTGAAGATTAGGACTTTACTGGCTATTGCTGCATCAAAGAAGTGGTCCCTATACCAGCTAGATGTGAAAAATGCCTTCCTACACGGAGAAAACATTGCATTAGTAGGATCCACCCCATGCAATAAGAGGGCCCATAGCAATGAATGTTGAAATAAGATTCACTTCGTTCTGTACGGGATAAGGAGCGAAAAGCGCAGCATGGCAATCGGAGACAAGTCAAGTTCAGTAAGAAATTGGTTGGATAGATAGATTCGTGAGTAGTGTAATCATAAAAGCCCACGGAGCGGTGACAGAATTTGTAATCTACTCTTCATGGGTACCGGAGATCGTCTCCTCGGCTGTTAGGTTCAGTGTTCATCGTCACTTGAGTACAAGTACATGATGGTCGTCCTATGAGTGAATGTGCTTCAGTATAAGGTAAAAATTGCTTGAGCTGATAAAGTTGTAAGGCTCCAAGCCTAGGGTTTAAGCGGATGCCCCAAGGCTCTCTTCGTAATGGCTGGACGCTAATGGATTGGACGACAGGTACGAGAAGCTCACTGCCAGGATATAACCATTCTTGTCCCGAAGAAAAGCAGATGTTGATGACTCCGAGATTGATGACCGGATCGGCAACGGACGTTGACGAGCAAGATCCCTCTGCCCTTGAGTGGCTTTTCTTGGTTGTGGATTGCGTGCAGCTTGACTTCTTTCTTCCACATAGGCCTCACTCTCATTGGAAGAAGCTATGGAAGGTGCTTGAGAAAGCTTCCTACTTCCTATCCCCCATCTCTATAATGATAAGATTATAAGGAATGCTGCTCGACTGAGGAGTATCTCAGGATAGGAGCTGTCCTAGATGGAGCAAGCAGGACTGATGAGGATCTTCTTTTCTATGCTAAGGGTGACGAAGGGAACCGCCAGGTTGAAGGCGCCTCCGAGGATCTCAAATGCTTACTTATTCTACCAGTACAAGTCTATACAAAAGGAAGTACATAGGAATATAGCTGAATCAAAGAGGGAAGTCAAAGGCAGTACATGGGACCTCTTATTTGCTCAAAGTAAAAGACTTTTTGCCATTTGGTCTAGGATAAAGAAAACTCTCTTTCAGGAAAGGGCGAATTCAAATCCTAGCATTTTAGCAGTACACAAAGCACAGGAAAGATAAAAGGAAATGAAAAGGGATGAGGGCAGAAGGAAGAGCCCCTTATCAGCTCGTAAACTCGCTCCAATGCAGCGGGAGGGGGCACCTTATTAAAAACGCTCCGATGGAGGAGATGGAATACTAGGTTCAGATGCTTCCGCCGGTGGATGACATTTGAGAACCAGAGGGAATAGATTGCATTGAGTTGGATGGTTAGCCAGCGTTTCGATCAAAACTATGAGATGGGTGGGACCGGCTGCTTAGCTTCTGCTTGACAGAGATGGACAAGAGGACGACGCATTGCCTGCTGCACCAGTGTCAGGGCTTGCTTGGTTCTGTTCGACTTCGCCTGCGCTCGTAATCAAAAGATTGATACAGCAGAACAATGATGTTAAGACAGGCGGGGCGAGCTGGGATCGGATCCGAGAGATAGAGAAGGAGTTCGTTTGATTGGGAGAGATCCGCCTTTGAAGAGGGACAAGTAGAATGCTTAGGAGGTTTTGCTTCGGATGCAGCATTGGAAAGCGCCCTGGAAGGAGAGAACAAAAGGGTTTTTTTACCTTGATAGAGGTTGAGATGGTCCTCGAGAGACAAATGGATTGCATTGGACCGGATCCAGCTGGTGGAGGATACCTGGGGTGATAAGCTTGGTTCGAGGAACCGAAGGTCTTGTTCGTACCTCTATTCGTTGATGCCGAAAGGTGGGTTCGGGCATCCATATTCTAGTTTTATTGACGATCGAGTGACTGGAGTGGTGAGGGGCTGCGGGGAACCATGGCCAGGGAGAAAGAAGACGAGAAGACAGAAAGTGCAGCTAGCAACCCTAACTCCCCAGACTCGATAGAGGAAGTATAGCCTTCGGCTCCCCTTCTGCGCAACAAAACAAGTTCTTATTCACTGCCGTTAGGGGCAAGACGCTAACTCAATGCTATTCCTAGTGTCATCTCTTATCTTCTGTGCCAAGCTAGTAGCCTTCCAGAAGTCCCCACAGCTGATTCACTTGTGCTATCCCCTTCCCCTGCTATTGGCTATTTCTTTTATTGCTACTGCTAGCATTAGCACTACCGTCGCTTCTGATCTCTCTGCTATCACCCCATTGGATAGCCTTTCAGTGGCCTTCAGGAGTAGTAGACGCGGAGCCTTTTGAAGCAAATTCTCAAGCCTCTTTCTGTGGCATTTTTCCTTTCTTTCATCCCGTGTACTTATCTTTCTTTTTCGAGTCTGAAACTAGGAAAATAGTCGATAGAAAACTCTGCCTTGGTACGAGGGGAATTGGGGATTGAAAGTCTCTAGGTACCAAAGGCCGATGGTTTGGAAACTCTTTCGTAAATCTGACATGGGCGCCCAGAGGAGCCGACTAGAGCGCGTTCAAAGGGCTTCTTAGGTCAATTACATCGAACCTCGGCAGAGATGAAGATGGCAGGCTTTCCCCGAGCAAAGCAGGCAAAAGGGGGGGGCGGTTCCCAAGGGGTGGCTAGTTCGAGTAAGAGAGACGGATACAGACAAGGTCCTTTTTTTCAACTTTATATAGAGAAAATATAAATAATAGATCTATGCATAACACCACCCAGGATATCCTGTTTCATGTAATCCAACAATTGATCCCGGAGACGGATCTGATTCGACTCTTGCACTTCGGTATACTTCCCTTTGCCTGGGGACAGACTAAGCTATTGAGATCGCTAGGGAGAAGCATGAGGGAATCCCTTAGACGAAATACCATCTTCCTGCCGCGATAGATAACTAAGTCATATAACCTGCCTCTCCCCACGACCCGGTTTGAGCGCTGTGATATGCTTAGGGTACTTACGTTTACGATTTTCGATCTTCCTTACTTCTATAGGTTCCGCCTTCTGCCTCACATACTGTTCCACTACTCGATATACCGGCGGATTCGCGCCTCCCTCTCTAAACGTTATAGCATTACCTATAGCAAAAGGTACTACTCCAGTAGGAATTTTCATGAAATAGTCAATTTCCCGTACTCAGAATCTATAGGATATGCGTACGGGAAAGTAAAATCCTTTCTTTTCTGTTTTTTTAGAACCTCAGTGTTTAGAAATGATTGAGTTTTAGACTCCCTCAAGGATTAGTTGGCAAGTTACAGAGGTAGCCATTAGCAAGTGAGGACTGGTGCCCCCTTACTCCGCACTATATGAGGATAATGAGTTTCAAAACGAAAGGAGTTGACCTCAGATTGACAAATGTTCCTCTCATCCTCAGTCCGATTTTATACTTAGGCTTGTGCGCCCTTAAAGGAGTACAGATAGAGTTGGGGCTTTTGCGGCATCTAGTTCAGTATTAGATAGAGCAGATAGTTCAAAAGAAGGTTGACTTCTCTGTCACTTCCGTACTTCTGTAACTTCTCTTTAGCTTATTCATTGAATTGCTTAGAAAGTCTTTCCCTGACCTTGGTATGATGTCTTGAATTGAGGAAAAGATCATATTATGAAACTTTTAAAGGCAAAGAAAAAAGTCAAGTGAAAGAAGCCCACATACCCGCTCTTCTTTCCCCCCAGCCCAAGTGCTTTTTCCTATGCTATGAGACTTTTGGACTAGGGGCCTCATTGTCGCCTTTGGCTCGAACTACTTTTGCTTCTGCTTCCGGGAACAGATAGCAGCCCAAGTCAACCTCCTAAAAAGTAAGCCATATCTATCGTAATTCAACCTAACAACTTCACTCTACCCGGGGGGTCTCTTACTCCCTCTCTTTCCATCAAGGACTTTACTTTGATAGTCCTTGATCTCATTAAACGTGGAATTGGTCACGGGATATTTTTCTGTTTTATTTGTCATTTCCCGTTCTATTTGCCTAATTAATTCAAACTCTTGTCCTTTCGTTGCAATAAATAAATCGTTTTCTACAGTTTGACGAACGGAAGAAATTCGTTGTCCATCCCCCATATATCGAACGGCCATGGCTCACTATACTCGTCAAGGTTGTCGGAGGTCTTTGAGTCATACGACCGTGGTACTGGCACTTTTCAAACTTACGCACTAAATCTTCAGCTTCTGCTCGCAAAGTAGGCCAATAAAAGCCATCTCGTAGGACTCGCAACGCGTTGGTTCTGGCTCCTTGATGGCTCCCACAAAGCCCTTCGTGAATCTCTCTCGATGTGAGTATTCCAGTGTCGTAAACGTTGCTTTAGAGCTCTAAGTTTATATGCTAAATTCGCAATGGCCGAGCCGTGAGAGGGGATATTCCAGGCATCACGAACTACCTGGTCAAAGTTCTTGTGGCGCAACCACATTTCCTGAAACTTCAAAGATTGAAATCCCTGATGAGAAGAGAAATTTCCCTCAAGAAGGAAAGGAGGGGGGAGTGATCAGAACCAGCTCGACAAAGGTGGCGAATAGAAGAAGCGGTACAAAGAGAATTCCAGGCAGGATTAAAAAGAATCCGATCCAACCTCTTCCAGGTGCGCCCATTAGTCCAAGTAAAAGAATTGCCCAAAAGCCATTGTCAATCAAACCCACATCATTCAAAAATGAGCTGAAATCATTGATGGGGCAGGGCAGGGGCCCGAAACTCTCATTTATCTGGTTAGAAAGTGCCCATAGAATCGATCTGAACAAAGAACTCCTTCCTACAGCTATAACTATAACAGCCCGGCATAAGCCGGAAATAATAGTGAACCTTTTCTAGTGATGTTTACACTTCTCGTGAAACTATTCATTCCTGCTTGATATGTTCTTCGCTCGGTATGGCACAATAGAGTTGTAGTTGGATGAGCCCCAAAGGGCAAGGACTAGTACCAAAAGGTAGCATTCCTCCTTCTCTTGGTTTGTTGGTACTGACGAAGGTGCGTCAGCCATTGGGAATTCTAGAATGCCTAATGGCGAAGGTAAATCGGGAACACACCAGGGGCAGCCGCCGCAGGACAACCCTTACGCTGGGTCCTCTCCATCAAGAGGAAACTCACTTTCTTCAGTGGGTCCACAAGAAAGTGACTCAACCTGGGACATTAATCACTTAAACGATTGGCTGGTCCGACAGGGGGAAAGCCCCCTTCCCCAGGAGGTAGCAGTTGACCAACCCACTCCACCCACACGACAAGTGGTCAATTTCTACTTGTCCGCAATTCCCATCAAGCCGTAAGGATGAAACCAGTTCAGTAGGTTTTTAACCGATACTGGAGAAAGGTCCTTTGACAGACCTTTCACTCGAAACCTCTTGGCAAACTCAGCTACCCCGGTACTAGAGATTACAGATTTTTTATAAGAAATCTTGACCTGCAATTCATCTAGCACCTCCACGTTTGGCTACTCTCTCATCAGCAATGACAATGTCATCATCAAGAAGAGCATACCGGTCGAATCTACGACCCGTCCTGCTCTGCTGCCCACCACACAATCAAGTGATGGGAGATGGCTTTGAGGGTACACGACGAATACATCCCCAGGCCGATGTTAAAGGACAAGGACCGAGGTTTACCTGGGTACCAACAAGTCTCAAAACTCGTTAGCCCTAGGGATAGGGACCTGATCACAAGTCTCCACACCTGGTCGCCAAAGAGCTGCTTAACAAGCTCTCCCATGACCAAAACCGGCCACCTGTCGGTAGCTGATTTTCAATCATATGAAAAGCATTGGAAAGCTGGCACTAGCCTCAACAGAGGTTTATCTTGATTGAAAGTCCCATCCATAGGGATTGTCCTCAAGACATCCATCACCCAAAAAGGATGAAGGAGCCTCTGTGAAAGATAGTTTCCAATTGCGAAGATCCGCCGTTTTCCCCCTCCCTCAATGACCTGAGCCAACCGACCATAGGCAACATCCTCCACTTTGGTCATCGTTTTCGGATTCCTTGACCCAAGAAACTAGGAACTCTAGCCTCCGGGCGTTCAGAACCAAAGACCCCTATACTAGACCAAGGGGGACGTGCCGTCCTCACATTGCGTCCAAAAAGATAGAACACTGTTTCCGGAGACACTGAAGTCGGTGGACCAGGATAAACAAACCCAGTCACTAATCCCCGACACCGAAGTATGCGCCAACCGAAACCAGGCGTTGAGCTCATCCTCGATGCAGTGAAAAGCTGACACCTTCCTCAGCCGCTTTTGATCGGCTGCAGAAAGCTTTCTCCTCACCTTAACCTTCACCCGAGGTAGTGAGGGTACTGACTTCCATGTAGATCAGGCTAAGAGCCTATTCTTGCAACAGACGCGGCATAATTGCAAAAAGAGTGCCTTCCTTCCCTCACAACCTAGTCTGCTCGTGGTCATGGAAAACCCGTCTTTTTGGCATAACTGCCTCTAGCAGCCCCTTCTCTAAGACCTTGGTCAATAAGTTAGTTCCTTTTACTCATATTCATGTGCTGCGGATTCTCCCTTTTGCACCTAAGACCGTCTTTTCATTAACTCCTGGGCAATCAGGTTCGGTTTCTCCCGAAGAGCCTGCATTCCATGCTTCCGATTCAAGTCCTGAAAACCTTCGTGCTAACAAGCCATTCTCTTCCGAACTCTTCCGAAAGTGCCACGGTGGATTCTAGAACTGGGGTTATTCCGACAACAAGGGACTAAGGCAAACCTTACTTTCTTCTTATGATTCTGCTCGAACTGTCTTCTCTAAAGCGAAAGGTTATGATTTCGGATTCTTATACTTCAGCTAAATAAAGTTCTGTGACCTCTGTGTTGAAGGAAAAAGCGTTCTTGTACACTCATTCGCGCGATCGTTCATCTTTCATTTCCCATTTTTACAATTTTTTAAGAATGCACTAAATACGGAATCTCTAAACACTATTCTGGCCAAACCAAAGTAGTCTTCCTTCTAGTGAGTCCCACTTCCCTGGGATCTCCCCCTAAAAAACAAATATACCTAAAAGATCGAAAGATCTCCGGATCGGTTAAGGAAATTCTATTACCGGACGGAGAAAGCGGCGTTTGGATTAGAAAGGATGTCGCAAGATCAATTGTTTTTTCCTGCTGTCGGAAGATCGGTTGTTGAGGCCTGAAGGAAAATGCTGGATAGTGTACTTCCTGTAAAGACTGTAAAGAGAAGCCCGAACGAAACGGATGGCTATCAGGTGCAACTTCTAGAGGTTGCTTTTAACTGTAAGTCGAATATGGGTAGGAAATGACTAACTATTTACAGCGAGACAGAGTCAAAGAAGGATCGCTGTAAAACCACTTGTCTCTTATTTTGTAATGAGTAATTGCGTTAGTAGTCTATCTTCTGCTGCTAATATTCTTTCTAGTGTGTAGCTACGTCACTTGCTGGGCTTGCAGCTGTTTAAGAGGAGCAAGCGCACTAGGCCCTCTTATAAGGCCCGTAGCTTTGAGTAGTCCCGATCTATACTTTCATAATCAACTATACAAAGTCCCTTGAAATGGCTTCCTCCCCTGCTTCTCCTTCCGACTGGTTGACACTCACAGCTGAACACTACCACCTAGCGCACTAAGGCCCCTCAAACGGCTGGCTCAACTTAATCGATAACTAGAGGGTTGAATGAATTCTCGAAAGAGTGTCTGCGGGCTTAGATGAGAGTGGAGTTGAAGTAAGTTCGGCTGGCTCCTTCCTATAGAAAGATTAAGTCCCGCTCGTATATCCTATATATTTCTATTTCCGAAGCATTTAGCACTAAATAAGAGGGGTCCAGAAAGGATTGATTGCCGTGGGTGAGGTTGACCTTCTTTACTTTTGAGATACTCCGAGAGTTATCCGTCAACATACATAGTTGAAAAGTGTTCTTGCTTGGTCCCAATCTGGCTAGCTTTCAAAGCAAAGTGGTTGAGACCCTTGATCCTTTATCCTTTCTACTTGCGGATTGACAGAAAAGGCAACGAAAACAGTAACTGGCCTGCGGAACTAAAAGTCCAACAGCAGGGGAATACCTATAGAATGGAGAAGATTCTCCAACTTCATAGGCCTACCTTAGGATTGAAAGGAGATCCATGGCTGTAACAGACTCATAGATTGGCCCTTCCACCTTGAGAATTCCTCCTTGCTGGGTGGAATGGCGAAAGGAATGAGAAAGACTAGATAGATTACCTTGCTTGAGCTTGATGAGATTACTGAAAATGGAATGTTTCGGCTGGGTTGGCAGCGACCAGGGACCTTATTTCAAAATAGATCTCTATGGCTGCTGGATTCTCTTAGTCATAGTCAATGGATGCATGGGGAAAAGTTAGGTATATCGGCTTCAAATCTATATCAATGTGGGGAGATACCGAAAAGGTAAACCCCGATTGCAGCCTCCAGAGACAAGGTTTATTATAAAGTCAGCGAGTTCCTATTCTATTCTGGCTATATATCTGGTCTAGCTTTATTTCCTTCGCTTACCATACAAAGCAAGCATCCAGTCTATATTCGCATGGACGAAAGCACCTTTTTCTCCGACATGGACCAAGACCCCGTATTTTCCGATCAAGACAAAAAGCCCTTAACAAGGAAAAGAAAGCGCAGCTCATTCTCCTTAGTGTACAAGGAAGAAAGGAAGGGGAAGTTTGCCTGGTCGATCTATCTACTCCAGCTTTCATCGTAGTTTTCTGGGGAAGGGCGGACGAAGCCACTTTGACAAACAGGAACCAGCCAAGTCAACAAGGTGATGGGAAATTTCCAATTAGATCGATCTTCTTCTTTCTTTGTTATGGATAGAGGTTAGCTTTGCCAGCTGTAACCGATGCCACAAAGGTTGAAAACTGAGATTCCTTGATGCCGTTCACTTGACGTGAGGTCATTCCTTTCCACTAGCCTATACCCATCCTATGAGGAGCTTTGGATCAAATGGTGCCTAGCCGGAAGCCTGTCTGTCTGTACACACCTTATGACTCGAGTGTACCAAAAGAGATCGGATCCCGATTCAATACTTCCGAGATTTAGGGGTTGTTCTTCGCTGAGAGCTTCTTCACTCAATTACCAAGATTCAATCGACTTTCTTTTTCCGCTCGCTGCCCGATGCGTTCTTTATTAAAGCCCTGCTATACGTGCAAGGATAGGTGGAAGGCACACGCTTCTCTTTACGACGTAAAGGAAAATTTGCATTTTAGAATTCTATAAAAGTTCCTATGCTATGGCGTAAAGGAAAAGACTTTCTTCTCGGCTATTCCATCTATGGGTCATAGACTTTCTGGAGTCTCTTAAAGAGGGGATCGAAGCAAGGTCCAATCCCATTTATATATATTATTATAATACGATCATCTCACAGATGAAGAAGTGAGCAAGCCTTTCTCCAATGGATTCTAACAGCGCAGACTAGGCATCTTTATCTGATTTCTATTTCTATATTCTATATTAGTAAAGCCCCCTGTTTCAAGGCTAGGGCTTCCCCAGGAACATGGTTTAATTGCTATTTTAATTTAGCAGCATTGGCCGTAGAATCAAGGACGGTGACTGACCACTAGATCTGTCGATCGAGACCTTGGTCTTCCTGCAGTGCTATGGGCTTTTGACTCTCTCTCTCTATGGGCTTCGGGCTAACGCCCTAGATCCTCCACTAAATCCTCCAACGGTGAGTGTATGACTTTCTCTTAAGACTACAGATGTACGTAAAGTAGAGGTCCCTCAATTCCACTATCTCTGAATACTTTTCTGGGTGACCAAGACATAGACTAAGATTCCTTTGTATCCGGGCGCTTACCTCGCTTGTTAGGGATCGATGCTTCGCCTCATCCGTGCTCATTGGAAACCTTGACTCTTCAATAGATTCATCTTAACTTAAGAAAAGTGGTACTTTCTGTTTGCCTTCCCGTCTTTTCTCAGCGGATCAGCCACATAGTCCGAAGTCACTAACGTGACGGGAATGTAGCTATCTTTTGGTCAGGTTTTCCGGGGGTCGGTTCCTCTACTAGAATAGGTTCAGAACGCCTCACTTCCCCTTTTGGCGGAATTGCTTTCGGTGCTTATCTTCAATCATAAGATGGTCACCTGCCCTAAGCAACATCGGTTCACCATAGATATCTCGAGAACTTCTCTTCTTGACTAGGATAGCGCTCTTCCTTCTCAAAGATTTGCCTTTTTTTTCACTTCTCCCAGCGCAGCTCAAGAATCATTCAGGTATCTACTACTCCGGTACCTACTATTCTTTCCGAACCTGGGGCGGTTCTATAGCCTCTACCTATTGAGTTCCCTCTCCTGGGGTTCAAGAGTTGCTTTCAGAGCCCTTGATTGAGATCTCCGTCTCATCACGAACTCATAAAGACAGCGATCAACCTCTCTTTTCTATTCTTTGGCAGATTACTTGCTCCAGGAATGCTTGCTGTCAGCAGTTAAGGGACAAAGGGAAGGAGTGGGGGCTGTCAGAAGTGAAAGGACAAAGGGAAGGTGAGGAAGGTAATCCAACTACGGCACTAAGACTAATTCCGTCTATTTGGCGACTATTCCTACTGCTACTACTACGGCTACTGCAGTAAGGAAGGAATTCGGTTTCAAATGAGTGTAACGATTCGTTGAACTATGTGAAATGTCTAACTAGTCTATAATCTATACGAAAAGAAAAGTACAAGTCACTCCAGACGCTTTCTCATTAGCTCGTATTATAGTAGCATTTCGGATTGGAAACTCATCGTCATACTGGTTGGCCCCGGACGGAGATCTCTTTCTAGAGGATTTCGTAACAAAGGGCTCCTGAGGTGCTAGCCGCCCTCTCGGGCTACACTTATACAGCCAGGCCAAACATACTGTGATTCGCCTAGCTGGGTGATACCTTTTGGAATGGATCCCATCCAGACTGACTAGAATGCCACTGATTTATACATAGCCCACAATCTCTCTATCTTTAGATTTCGGGTATGCACCAGAGCGAGAAAGAGACTTAAATCCAACACCAGCTACAAGTACCGGTTAAGCAGATCGTTGTCAATCTGCCGGTACTTGATATGAATGGCCATTTCCCCACACCCATTAGATTAGGGTGATGAGCATGAGTCTTTCGCTGAGACTGGAGAGAAATCTCTAGTCAAGCTAAGGACTCTGAACCTCATACACTATTGTATGAGTCACGGAGCTATTTCCTCAATATGGCCTTTCGCTTCACTCAAGTAACTGCGTACCTTCATTTCGGAGCTAGCCATTCATGGAAAGGCCTATATAATAGAATGAAAAAGGCCTTACACGCATAGCTTAGAGTGACTTACCGTACCTTACATCCAAGAGGAATCGAACCTCTTCCAGTTTTGTGAAAAACCGGAATCCTTTGGATGTCCCCCTCCCATGCCCTCCTCCCTCCGCCGTTAGTTTTCGCTGATACGGTCGCGCAGCGCTAACATAAACAGATCAGTTACTACAGGCAAGAACAAATACGTAAAAAAAGCTAAGCCACGCTAAGTGGCCCTAAAGTTCTTTTATACTTTTTGGAAGTTCCCTGGCCGAGGGGCTCCAGGGAATTCATTCTCTAAGGCAAAGCTAAAGCAAGATAAGGTGTGGAAATGGGAGAACGCTCTCTCGCGACCCCTACTCTAACGAGTAACCTGAGATTACAATGTCATCCACATACAAAAAAATCTTTGACCAGCTGTAGAATGGCGATAGAAAACAGAGTGGTCAACTCCACATCTACGAAGACTAAAATCAATAATCACCTCACTGAATCTACCAAACCATGCCCGAGGAGATTGCTTCAAACCATATCAATCTTTCTTCAGACGAAAAACTAGTCCAGACTCCCTCGCCATGTCAGAATGCATTTTGAATGTCTAGCTGATGTCTTTCTCTCTAGGTGCCAGCTGTCCTCGTGTAGAGTTAGAGCCTAACGCGTAAGACTCAACTGCCGAGGATGCTCCCTCTTGCGAAGGATACAGTGCCCTCGTGTGAACCTAGAGACACCAACCTAGCTCACGCTAAGTTGATGCCGGCACTTGACTTTCAGCCCGGTATGACAGATTACACACTAAGTTCTCATCGTATCATCCCCTTTTATTGATGGGCGAACGACGGGGATTGAACCCGCGCGTGGTGGATTCACAATCCACTGCCTTGATCCACTTGGCTACATCCGCCCCTACCCCCGCACAGGTTTTAGTCTCTATCTACGATCAGATCTTTCTGAACTCCCCTATGACCGCTATCAAAGAGAAGCTTTTTCCTAGAGTATAGAAAAAAGTCTATTGATTGTTGTGTTTCAGAATTAGGGGAAACAAAGCTTCAACATATGAATATGCCTGGCAAAGCTTCAAACAAAGAGGTTGGGCTTTCATTGCTTTTACTTCACTTTACTTAAGATTAAAGATAGGGGCCGGGCTAGCAGCAAGCACCTTGTATAGGGCGTTAAGCACCTATCTTACTAAGAAAGGGGCAAGCCAAAACCTACTACTAAAAAGTGGCTGGCTTTTCATCAGCCGTTGCGCGCTAGCCTTTTTCCTTCCTAGTAAGGGGGCTGCTAGTTGTACCGCTCCGTGGGTAGAATGAACACCAAGCCAATCTTTACTTAAGTAAGTACAAGCCAGGTAATTTACTCTATCAAGAGGGTATGGAACTTCTCGGCGCACCTCTATCAATTCCTTCTTTGCCACATCTCTCTTAGCTTCTTTTTTATCGAGTTACCGTCGAAAAGAGAACAAGGCCTTCATGTCCACCCTATTAAATAGCAATTGATCTCAAAATCCCAGTAGAAGCAAAAGCCTAGCCTAGTATGAGAGTACTGGAAAAATCCAATTCTAGGATGCTTTGCAACTAAGTTTACATGGAAGAACCGCTACGACCCGTAAAAAGAAAGAAAAGAAATTCCCAAGGAAGGAGAATAGAGCCAAAGCGAAAGGAAGAGCCAGGACGCCTACACCAGGCCACTGGGATTGAAGCGAGAAAAGCCAGCGGATGAGAGGCAGACCATCCAAAGTGATTGTAGTTTGCCAACAAGGCTCTGTTTTTTTATTATGGAACGAAGGAGGTGAAGCTATTAGACCAAAGCACACGGTGTCACACAGGAAGGAAATGGGATGACTGATTGATGGATAGGTGATACTCCTGAATACAACTTGGTACTCCCTCTTTCTCTATGGATCGAGCATATCAGGTGCCGCTCTACCGCACCAATGCAGGTTATGAAATAATAGGTGTTCCCCCGGTGTCTTTCTAGAATCTTCGTGTAATCAAAGTCTTACATCGGATATGCGAGTTTATTCCATTCTATAAACAGTTGAGTTGATATGCGACTAATTCTTGCTCTAATAGACTAAGCTAAGAGAATAAGCAAAGGTACCTTAAGCGATAGCGAAATGGCGATAGGCCTGCGTTCCTATTTCCTCGCTCTACGACTACAACTGAAGGAAAGAAGGCTTAGACTTGCTGAGCTGAACCCGATTCTAAACTTTTTCATTTTATGGGAGCGAGTGGAGTAGTAGAAAGGAGTGGAAGGTCTGAAGTTCGTTCGGCTTGCCTACATAGAGGCTTCAGCTAAACTGAGACCAGAGAAAGCTCCATCTAATCTAGTTCTATAAGTTGTCAGTATCCGGATGTGATAATGTCTGACCGGCATGCTGAGCCCTTCATAGCATAAGACCCACAATCCATTTATCCAAATTCCACGCTATGGCCAAGCGACTCTCATTTCTAACTTAGAGCGAGACTACAAAAATTGATAAAAAATAGGGATGGCTAAACCCTATATATATTCCCCCTTTTAACAGAAAATGGAGAGATGAATTGATCGATGAATCGGATCCTAGGTCGGGACTGACGGGGCTCGAACCCGCAGCTTCCGCCTTGACAGGGCGGTGCTCTGACCGATTGAACTACAATCCCAGGAAAAGAATTTGAATTAGGTGTACCGCCTACAAATTCTTATTTATATATCTATTTTTCTTCATTATTCATATTTTATGTCCTAGGACATAGATATTCTAGATACCCATTATGAATCGCCCGCCAAAGTCTTCCTACTTCTCCAATGTTCCAATCAGATCCGAAGAGAAATCAATCAAAAGTCAGTGGACCTGAATTGAATCATGACTATATAAGCTATTCTGATATTCAGATTCGATATAGATGAAATCGTGGAAGCGGACCTTTGATTTCCTTGGACCACGTAAGAATTCGTCGTCCGATTGAATCTTCTTGTTCCTGAATGCTTCATAGGAATCCATCGCTATTCCTTTCTTCCCCCAACCATTAAAGGAAAGGCTCATTCCGAGTCACAAGAGCCATTTCTCTTTTTTTTTCGTTATGGTAATGCAATGCAAGAGGTCTCGGAAATCGGGTTGTTTCTGATGATGAAAACCCGATATTTTATGGTAGGTAATGTAAGAAGACGACAGTAGGTATCTGATGGTAAGTAAGATACCTGCGGTCGGTATATCTTTGAAAGCTCAGACGGAGAGAATAAACGGACTCCTCGAGGGCTACTTAAGGCACTTAAGTGCAAACCAACCAGAAGGACTGGAGCTGTTGGATGTTGCTCAGTGCTGCTATAAATTAACAACCAAAAAGCTCTGCGTCAAACTTCAGCCCCTTCGAGTTGGCCACGGGGCAACAGCCTCTGACGCCCCACACCATTGCGGCAGGAGGAGGCTTGCCCATCAGCCTACTTTGCCAAGACGCGGCAGGAGCGCTACGACCTAGCCCAAACCCACTTTAACTAAAGGCTTGGCCCGGTCTGAAGGAAGAAGAAAGTAGACCTTGTAGAGAAGCGGATAGGAGAGGTAGCCTATAGACTCAAGCGATCAGCCTTTCATTCCTTAGGGAAAACTCACCCCGTATGACTAAGGGGAATCTTTCTGTCTGGAAACCCGCATGTAGGGGAGAATGTACGAGAACAATGACTTATTCAATGCCTGAAGTTGGAGAAACTTCCAAATTAAAGTAAGCAGTAGACGCAACAAGATAAAGAGGCTCTAGTCACAGCTAAAAGTCGATAGGATTGGAGTGGTAACTAAGAAAGCTGTGCCAAAGTCCCCTAGAGAAGAAAGAGACGAAGCAAAAAGAGAAAAAAAATGGCTCCTCCTCATTTTTAATAAGAAAACCAAAAAAGCAAAAGAAGAAAGAAAAGAATTTCCTAGTTCTTTGACCCTGAATGGGAATTGTTTGACGACTTGATGAAGATGTGCTTGTGGTCGAAATTCTTCCACCATGGAAGATGTACTTTGATGGTGCTGCTCATCAAGATGGAGCTGGAGTCCTCTTTCTTACTTCTGAAGGAGAAGTGCTGCCGCACTCCTTCACCTTGTCGAAACCTTGTTCCAATAATCTCGCAGAGTACCCAAGCCCTCATACTTGACTTGAGATGGCTGTGGATTTGAAAGAGTTGCAACTCTTATGGAGATTTGAAATTGGTGATCAATCAACTCCTTGGTAATTATTCAGTTAAAAAGCCTGACCTGAATTGATTCCATACTATAATTACGCAAACAAAAAGGCTTATTGGGTGGCTTGGTGATGTGACCATAGAGCATGTCCCAAGAAAAAAAATAGACAAGCAGATGCCCTTGCAAGACGCTCAAGATCTATAGCTGCTTGGCTTGGTTGGATTGCTTTGAATAGAGATGCTTTCTCTGGTTCACTGAGGTAGTTAGACTAGCTGGAACGTAGCGAAGGTTCAGTTGCTCTTCCAGGGAAGAAGGACGCAAAAAGCCAAATGTTACAGGGGCTTGGGATGCCTCACCGTTCAGGAACAGGATGAGGCGGTAGCACTTGGCGTGAGTGCGCAATAAACCTACCCATTGGATAATCAAAGTTGAGTGTACGCTTTCGGTTAAGTGAAGGGATAGACCGAAGCAGCTCACTAACGAAATTTCAGATCAGGGAATGTTACCCGAAGCATATCTCGTTGGATGGATGTCATTGCCGCGAAGTGAGCTTTTATGGGACTTTCACAAAGCGGACTACTTTAAGTAGTATATGCCTTCCCAGGGAAAAGCGGTATAACATCCTGATCTCAAAGGAGAGCCTTGCTTTTTCTGTGCTGAGTCTATAAGCAAAGAGGGGGTGCCCAGTACACTTGAAATGCGTCCCAAGGTCGCCAATGACCAGTACTGCAACTGAAAGCCAGGGTATCTTACCCTAAAAGGAAATGAATATTGTGTACGCTGGAGCTGAAACAAGAGCTTTCACGGGTGACCTATGACTTGTTCCCAGAAACCTGCCCTAGAAAATCTTTATTCGACCGATGCAACGAAGCAGGTCAAGGACCGAGGTAGTCTTTTCCAAGAGGGTTGGAATCGGTTCTCTAAGAGTGGGAGACCCCTTCTTGACTTACGGCTCTAAGGTAATCTCTCTTCACTCTTTCTTTCCCCGGAACCCATGCTCTAGGGGGTTTCCCTATTTCCCTTCTCTGGATAGGGGTCACATCTATCGGAAATTCCAGTTCATTTCAATAGTAAGGCCCCGGTTCAACTGAGTCTGAAAACTGAGATTTCACGCATCTTTCTTTAGACACTTGGGGATTCTCGACTGGTCTTGAAGAACCTTATTTGATTCTTCCCCGGGGCTGTGCCCAAACTCCTCTTTCTCTTCTCTAACTAGTCAAGACCCGTCCATAGTCCCTACTCTTCAGTGTCAAAAAGACAATTTTCATACGGAAAGAAGCCATCCTATACCCCTATCTCACGATTTATTTAAAGCCTTTCATTCACCTAGTAGGGATAAGGCCTTCTCTTACGAAATCTCAATTCAGCTATCCTGATTGAAAGCTATCGCTAACCGAATAGAGCGACTCGAGGTCAAGCTTTCTCCTTTCTTCTTTCTTCTATAGTTTCCCACAACGCACTTGCCCCCTTACAGAGATGAATTGATCGATCAGATGAAGCAAAGCATCCTGTTTAAGCATTTCATTCTTACCCCCCAGATCTCAGGTAATAGAATCTCACGATTAGAATGAGTTCTTGGTGATTGGTAAAGGCATGAAGAGTTCCAACAACAAGAGAAAAGGAAGCTACCTACATATCCTCTCTTCTCGAAGGGACCAGGCTAATATAATAGAAGAAGGGCAAGTCTTTGTGGGCTTGAAGGCCCTTATGTTTTTGGCGAGGGGCAAAGTGGTAGAAGAGCCAAAGGTTAGGCCAAGTCATGTCTAGTGGGAAGAAGGCCTAGGCTAGTGTCGTCGAAGAGGCTCGACGGGAGCGGGCTCGTGATCGTGTGGATCGCCTTCTTACACAACTGAAGGGACAGATTTCGAGCCCTTCTCTGGGTTGCTTAGGTTTTTTCACCTTTGATCCTCTCTGTAGCTACGCAGAGAGGTATGCCTTGTCATAAATGTCACTCATAGTAGTGCGCGAAAGAAAAGACTAAGTAAAGGCAAAGAAGCTAGCTGGACTGTTTGCCCCAATCTTCTCCCCCTTCTCACTTAAAGAGCTACTATGCTTTTCAATTGAGTGGCATTTCGCTCTGTGCCGATTAGTCACTCTGATCGCTTATCCATGAGCAGGCGCTTTCATATAACTAATCCCTGGAGTTGGTTTGCTTTATTTATGTGAGGAGTCTCAGAAAGCTCCTATTCTTCCTAAGCCCTCTTTTCTACATACATTCCTGGGGTTGTTGGTTGCTTGGTTTGCTTAACAGCGGTTCGTTCCAAATCTCTATCGTCAAATAACATATCTAAGGTAGAAGCCGCTCTGACGATGTTCTCTTGTCCCTGATCTGCTCTGGGAACTGATGAGTCAAAGCAGCCAATTAAGTCTCCCAAATCCCATAGTTCAATCTATCGGACAAGCCTAAGTCAGGAAGACTGTCTATTGGCTAAGCCCTTAGGTCGGGAAGTTAGGAAGAAAGAGTTGCAAGCAGCTAATCGAACCGAAGGCAGAAAGAAAAGACTAGAGAATGAGCTGCCTAATCCTGCCTCTTCAAATTCACTGATCTGCAAAAGTCCCTTGGATTCACTTCCCAGATATGCACCGGAAGCCAGGATTGAAGAAAAGCAAGATCGGGCAATTTCATCTCCAGCTGAAGCGATCTCCTCAGATTAACTTGAAACCCTAGACTTTATCTTTAGGTGCAAGCCCTTCATCATCTAAGGTAGCCCCCTTACCCGAAGTTACTTATTAGGGATCTGAGATCAAAAGAAACTTAAGTCATAGTCCAACAGAATCCTAGGCTGCTTAGTTCCATATCCCTTTAATCTCATCCCCAAATGCTAGGAGAGGAAAGTATACGCATAGCTTGGCTTCCTCTCGATCTCTTCTTGCTTGTTCTTACACGCCCGGGAAGAATGGCTAGTCAGTCTGAAATGTGCCTTCCTTGAAGAGGCAAAAGAGCAAGCATCCTCTCATTCTAAAGACTTTAATACAGCGGAGGCAAATGCCTTATCATCAACTACAGGTGAGGCCGAAAGCCTGATCTTCTATTCCCTCTCTGATCTGGGATGAAGATCCTCCACAGTCGAAGTTGGACCTGACATTGGGAGTTTCCATAGCATAGGTTGTGGTTGTAGCCCGTCAGCAGGAATAGCGGCCTTTCTGCTGCTAGGTCTAGTCGGCAATTCAGCAGCTAGGCTGAGGGACACGAACGCATTAAGAAAGCAAGTGAACTCCCTCTAAGCAGTACAGGTCCTTCTTTCGTTTCCGCTGCGAGGTCTTTCACCCCACGCCAACCAAAAAGGCAGGTTCATCAACCCCGCGAGGGTAATTATTTCGCTTCTAGAGCGCTCAGCCCTGTGTCAGAAAGAGATTGAGGGCTAAGAAAATGAGTGAAATCCGTTTTTGCATAGCTTGCATTCTCTTTATTCGCCAATGAACACTTTCGTCTGTAACGTGCATTTTTTGCTTTATTTAATTTAATGGATCTCGAACTTGAGTGAAAGCCAATGCGTTTTCCGAAAGGGGGTCTTGAAAAAAAAAGGCCTACCCCTTTTACGCAAGGGCAGGAGATGTTGAAGTTGCGCATGAAGTAGTCTCTATCTCCCGGTCGGAGACAGGGGATGGATGTCGCTAGGCTAGGTCAACTCTATCATTGGTTTAATTATCCCTATTTCGATCACTAGATCAAGATATGTGAAACTACTATCCCGATGCAGCGAAGCTAGGTGGTGCTATTATGGCGGGGGAAGGGTCTACTTCTGCTCCGAATGCTTTTGGTGGCAGGTCTTTCTATTACCGATATGGACCTCACTAGCGGGTCTCATTCTGTACCTAGGTAAACGATCTATCTAACTAAGGTCAGTATATGAATCTGCTGCGTCTTTTTTTTATCTCTGGTGTTGGATCACCTACTCACTACTGCGCTGCGACAAGGACTGGAACTGCCTCCGCTTTTGGACCTTTGATTAATTAACATCTCTTTTGTTTATTGACCTCCTATTTCTTTTCTTTGTTTTAACCCTAATCCACAGGAGGTCAAATTCAGACTTTAGACTGCTGTTCAATTATTTCATTGTCATTCTCGATCTAACAAGAATGGAATCACGCTCTGTAGGATTTGAACCTACGACATCGGGTTTTGGAGACCCGCGTTCTACCGAACTGAACTAAGAGCGCTTTTCATTTTAATAATAATAATCCATTTTATGTGACCCCAATACATCTTGCATGCATAAGATAATTCTATAATAAAGAAGCCCTTGGCATAGAAGCTGTGAAAGAATAGGCTGCTGGAGGAAGAACCGCCCAAAAGCGGGAGAGAAGCGGAACGGGCAAGTCAGCCAGAGCTACTTTGAGGGAAGCCAGCTCCTCATCTGACTTTGAAGGCTTGAGCTTGAGTGGGTCGAGGAATGGCATGGTCTCCGGGAGAAAGAAAGCCAAAGGAGCGAAAGGCACACCATCCTAGGTAAGCAGCATCTTTGAAGCGGCATCTCACTCAATATACGCAATTCTCATATCTGTCTTTTCCGGCCGATTCCATGCCACTCTACTTTGGACCCTCTTGCAGGAGCTCGGACTGAGTCTAGTTTAGGTCCATCCGAGGGTTTGGACGTCACTTCTTCACTTTTCTGCTTTTTGGATGGGTGCTCTCCCCCGAGTGAAGGCATAAGCCGTAGACAGTCACTAGTTTGATCGCTATGCCATTCTCGGCAACGATGTGGTGATAGCTGATCGACGAGTTGCTTCGGTCTACCTTGTTGAATCATCTACATTGATTGAGGACTCGATGTCAGAATGCATTCTTCCCTGTTGTAGAAGTTTTCATCTAGTTCCTGTAGCTAGTCGTAGATGCATATTCTAGTATACAGATCGGCTATGCGAAATAGTTCCTGCTAACTTGCGAAGATAGGGAGCACTACCTTAGTCGCTTAACGGGGAGCTAGCCCTACAAGAGATAGATCTGAAACTTACTATATCCGAAAAGCAGATCCGATCCATGCCAACATAAAGACCATACCTTCCATAAACCTTCATGTGAAAGACGGCAGGTCCAGTCTCATCCCATTCCCAAGCGAACAACGCCATTCATCTCTCAAGTTCTCAGATCCGGTTTGCTGCTCGCTCAACAAATCAATCTCCTCAACTTCTGCCTACTACGCTACGATCAGCAGTAGCCGACTTGTTTACTTAGGGCGCCCCTACCCTATAGAGTCCGTCCGTTTGGCAGCAAAACATAGCGAGTGGAGTAAGTAGGATGAGGCGGCCGGAAGAGACTGAGCCCGGACGAAGCCAATCACATTGAGTTGTAGATTGACATAGTTAACCTTCAGTGCACTTCAAATAGAAAGTCAGAGTTGAAGCTGAGCGTTCACCTTAGCGGCACCTCTGACCTCAGATGCATGTGTTAAGCATATAACTAGCGAGCTAACCATACTTCGGATATCGCCCCTATTCGATAAGGCAAGGCCAGTCGCTGGATTAATACTAAAAAACGGACCATTCCTTATCAGCTAACTTTTGGCTAAGGGACTGCCGGAAAGGATAAAGTCAACCCATGCGCCAATCGCCCCCATCTTACTTCTCCGAGTTCGTTATATTAATATTTATATATAGAAAGTTGCCGGGTTTTCACAATGAATAGGAGGGGGGGCGGGCGATTCATCTTTGAGCTATTTTGCTTGGCCACTGCCACTAAAGAAATAGTCTTTTTTCGTTTTTACCAAGATAATGAGCTAGCCACAAAAGCTATCACTGAAAGAAGCCGCAGCTGGCTTAAAAAAAAAGCCTTTTCGTTGTCACCACTAACCTCGATCGATTGGAGCATCGGGTGACTGGATAGCCCAATGAAATCTAGAGGGTGCATCAGAGAAGATGTATCAATCATGAATAGACCAGTCGAAAAACCTCTTCCAGTGCATTCTACCGACGCTGGGGGACTGATTTATGCTGTCCATGTTGTCAGCCCATTTATTGCTGCTCCTCGATCAGTTCATTGGGCTTCTTCGGCTAAGAAGATTTTCAATCAAATACGTTGTAGCTGACGAAAACACGGACCTATCTCCGGCTTACTCTCCTGATCACCGAAAGATGGACGAGGGCTTCTCTTACCTCAAAAACCCCTTTCCGTAGGTAAGGATCAACAGGATTGGTTGGGTAACTGGAAGCTGACTGATCAGCTCGAAAGAAGCCCGCAACGAATTCAGAATGATTAGGAAGGGCCGGACCTCTCTTGACCGAAGGCCTGACTTCTCTTCTCGAGCTCATGGACTTTGTTCATGGGGGGGCACTGAGCAAATCGACTACACGGAACAATCAAGCCCGAATTCCCCTAGATGGAAGAAGAATGTGGACAGATGGAACCAAAGAGGTCCCTGCTTAGCGCAGGCTACTTTTGAGCCCTAGATCAAGAATAAGGTGTCCCCTACACCGGACCGGAATCTCCATCCCGATTAGGAACCACAATAGTGATTCTCAATGGCTGGTTGTCTTTCAGAACCTGCTTCTGTGCTGACCAAGAAGCAGAACCAAAGCGAGCAGGCAGGACCAGTACCCTTAGTTGTTCTATACCTTGCAGGAGAAAGGAAAAAGTAGCCATTCGGGTATGAAGTTGCTTGCACATTGCCCCCCAACTCACACAGCTAGGTTTCGAGAGGGCTCTATCGATCTCCGGAACAGGGGAAGAAAGGGAGGAAGTGGGTGGTATCGTATATAAGATTAAGGACGCTTTTCGAAGTAATGTGACCGAAATATCGTAAGAGAAGAAAGAATTGAAAAGAGCCTATTCAGTTAGTCAGAAAGCTAGATCAAGAAAGCTGCGCCCAATAGAGCAACGCCTTGAGTAGACCGATAAGGTCTCGCGAAGCCGGTCACCGTACGCCTACGATCCTATCTGACTATTGAGGAGTTTGATCTTCTATCTTTTGTTCAATTGTGCGTGCTTTGCTTAACACATGCAATCGAAAGAATGTTCGATCATCAAACTTAGACTCAATGAAAGCTGCCGTTCACGTCAGGGTCCGAAGGAGATGTAGTCACTTTGAGTCTTTCTTCTAGATTGGGTTGGTGGTTAGTAAGGAAAGCCGGGTGTGGTGATCCGATCAACGAAAATCCATCCAGAAATGACATAGTAAGAATCGCACTAATCCGCGACCAGCAAGTTTTCCGAAACCAAACTGAATAGAATTGTGACTTTCAAAAAATGCTTGCTGAAAATCAAAGAAAGAAGGTCCATTTTCCCACGTAGTTCGTCGGTCAAACCTACGATTCTCTTCTTAATAGAGAGATCTTTTTCTAGTTAGACTTCTATCAATGCAATGAAAGAACCATCCCTTCCTATTTCTTTGTCCAGTCAGATAGAAATCTATAGATATATACCCAAAAGAGCCCTTCTTTACCACTTTAGGGGGTGGGGGTGAAGGGGGGGTTTACATACAACCGAGGCAAAGTGGTTTATGATTGAATCTCAGAGGCATTCTTATCATTTGGTAGATCCAAGTCCATGGCCGATTTCGGGTTCACTCGGAGCTTTGGCAACCACCGTAGGAGGTGTGATGTACATGCACTCATTTCAAGGGGGTGCAACACTTCTAAGTTTGGGCCTTCTATTTATCCTATATACCATGTTTGTATGGTGGCGCGATGTTCTACGTGAATCCACGTTGGAAGGACATCATACCAAAGTCGTACAATTAGGACCTCGATATGGTTCTATTCCGTTCATCGTATCGGAGGTTATGTTCCTTTTTGCTTTTTTTCGGGCTTCTTCTCATTCTTCTTTGGCACCTACGGTAGAGATCGGAGGTATTTGGCCCCCAAAAGGGATTGAGGTTTTAGATCCTCGGGAAATCCCCTTTCTTAATACCCCTATTCTCCTTTCATCCGGAGCAGCCGTAACTTGGGCTCATCATGCTATACTCGCGGGGAAGGAAAAACGAGCAGTTTACGCTTTAGTAGCTACCGTTTCACTGGCTCTAGTATTCACTGGCTTTCAAGGAATGGAATATTATCAAGCACCCTTCACTATTTCAGATAGTATTTATGGTTCTACCTTTTTCTTAGCAACTGGCTTTCATGGTTTTCATGTGATTATAGGTACTCTTTTCTTGATCATATGTGGTATTCGCCAATATCTTGGTCATCTGACCAAGGAGCATCACGTTGGCTTTGAAGCAGCTGCATGGTACTGGCATTTTGTAGACGTGGTTCGGTTATTCCTATTTGTCTCTATCTATTGGTGGGGAGGTATATGAGGGAACGAAACAGTGGATTGAGGAATGAAAGCTCGAAGACAAAGAGAACCCCAAAGAATTACTGCAGCTTTACCACTCCCTAATATACTCAATCTTCCACTTTCCTACCAAATCTCTCTTTATTCTGGCACATAAATGAAGGGATCGAAGATACTTTGGCGGATTATGTTCACCAAGAAATGACCCGAAATTGGATCTTGGTCTATTTGATATTGTTCTTTTTTTTCGATAAAAAATATGTTTTCTTGTCTCTCGTTTCTGAAGAATAAAATCGAAGAACCTAATGGATCTAACTTGAATTAGAATTCCGCTATGTGACTAGAGAAAAAGAAAATGCCAGTTAATGATGTCACACGAAAATAGAAAGCCAGGCAGGACAGTAACTGACCCGCCTTCTATCCTCGTGTGTGATAGGGCAGCCGAGAAGCTTCTGTGCTGTCCGGTGCTTACCAAAGCGCATACTCTACAAACCCGCTACTGGACTATTCTATTACTATTTATACTATGGATTGATGGTTCTCCGCTTACGAGAGAATGGCTTTGCGTATAATGTATAATATTAAAATCTAGTAAGAGTTGAAATGGAATAGTGAGTTGCAGGGTATTCTCCAACAGTAAGAGCATATTCTAATTCAATTGCACTAACAGCGGGAGCTGCTGCCTAGTAAAGGGACTGGATTGGAAAGGTTTTTTGTTCTTTGATCCATTCCCTTGCGCTTGAACTAAGGGGATTGATGTCACTAGGCTTAATGGAATAGGTTCCAAAGGCTATCTAGAGTCGAGTAAGTCCTAAAGGATATCGCATAGCAAGCCTCCCTTGAAGGTTACGATCCTATTTCTGAGGGAATGATTTTTGCACAAGAAAGTAATACAGAAGACATCTTAGGAAGGGCGGCTATGTAGCAGTATTTTTCCTTTCTTACTGCAATCAGAAGTGGGACTATTTCTCGAAGGAGATGGGGGACGTCTCATCCGAGGGAATCAAACTCCCCTTGGGAGTCCTTTCCATCGGTCCCTTATGACCCGCCACCCTTACCAGCAGGCTCAGTTCCGTCTGTCCCGTCGTTACCATCCATTGGCAGTGATTATGAGGTGGAGCAGCCGGCTCCCATACAAGCACCAGTGGATGACACGATGGAAGCTGACAATAAACCCCATGGTTATTGGGCTATTCGCCGAATAATCATGGATTACTTGAAATCCGATATGGACACGCTCTTTGACCGACCCCCTTCTTACAGTAAATATCGTCGGGTCTTCGAGCTGGTAGTTGGACCCAATTGGAAGAGTAAAGCTAGACTCGTTGAGGTATTGGCGGATATAGCCAACAACCCGGCAAATAATCCTGTAAAAGAAAGGTCGCGTCAAATAATGAACGACATCTTCGAGCGGCAAATCAAGGAACGAGATCTTGACAGCTATGAATTTGAAGAATGATAATGTGGGATTTGTTGTCTTTGGTAGTTATTTTTTAGTTCACGGCATATATTTGGGTATCCCCGGGATTCGGGACCCACCCATGAAGTCATCGGGGAGCTAAATCATTCATTTCGTTTTTATGTCTTATACCGTTGCAGCTAAAATAACGCAGGGAATCAATAGGCCAGCCCCGACTCCCGGTGTTCGAACAAGTCATTAATGGTCGGCTTCATTGGTACCCTTTTCTTTTTTCGGTATGCCGCTCCGCGAGCAAGGAGCGAAAGAACCAAGTGGGCTGTGGTCATGTCAGAATTTGCACCTATTTGTATCTCTTTAGTGATCAGTCTGCTAGTTTCTTTGATCCCACTCGGTGTTCCTTTTCCCTTTGCTTCCAATAGTTGGACCTATCCAGAAAAATTGTCGGCCTACGAATGTGGTTTCGATCCTTTCGGTGATGCCAGAAGTCGTTTCGATATACGATTTTATCTTGTTTCAATTTTATTTATTATTCCTGATCCGGAAGTCACCTTTTCCTTTCCTTGGGCAGTACCTCCCAACAAGATTGATCCGTTTGGATCTTGGTCTATGATGGCCTTTTTATTGATTTTGACGATTGGATCTCTCTATGAATGGAAAAGGGGTGCTTCGGATCGGGAGTAATCACTAGTGATAGGGCAAAAATAGGGAGGAAGGACAAAGGAAAGAGCGATGCCTACATTAAATCAATTGATTCGTCATGGTAGAGAAGAAAAACGGCGCACGGACCGTACTAGAGCTTCGGATCAATGTCCCCAGAAGCAAGGAGTACGCCCGCGTGTTTCAACGAGAACACCGAAAAAACCTAATTCAGCTCCACGTAAGATAGCCAAAGTACGATTGAGCAATCGACATGATATATTTGCTCACATTCCGGGCGAAGGTCATAATTCGCAGGAACATTCTATGGTCTTAATAAGAGGAGGTAGAGTGAAAGATTTGCCAGGTGTGAAATCCCATTGTATTCGAGGAGTAAAGGATTTGTTGGGAATTCCGGATCGAAGAAGAGGCAGATCCAAATATGGTGCAGAAAAACCCAAATCGATATGAATGGAGGATGCCTCTGGAACTTCTTTTTCTCAGTCAGGAGAGGTACGAAGTCACTCGCCCCTATTCGATAAGTAAAGGAGAGGGAACAACCACAACGTTATGCCCTAAAATTGAAACGGAGCCCTTCCGAATGACCTATAATGGAGTCTAATACACTAGACAAGAAAGGGAGAAACCGGGCCGACGAAAGAATACCGCCCGTCCGATTTCTTCGTCCGGTTTTATTTTACTTTTTACAGATATTTTGTTTCTAAGTTTCCGGACTTGCCCTTCGCACGATTCTCTCAAAAAATGCTTGTTCCAATCGGAACTGCATGAAAAGTAAAAAAAAAGGTTCTCTTATTTCTAGAGAATTCCTGTTGTATGGATGAAGGAGTTCAATTGGAAATTCTTAAGCATAGATAACATATGGGGATGGGAAGGTGGTTTCTTGTTTGGGAATCTTATCGTTAATATGGATTCCCCATAGTCTCGGTGTCTGAGGATTTAGAGGATCCTATATATAAGCACGATATGATTTCTTCATTATAGATTTCGATATTTTTCGATAAAAAGATGGATAGGATTTCTTACTTCCACTTCCTATAGGACATGAGGGCTTCAAGCCTATGCTAAGAGAGTAAGGTTCCTGTCTCGATCCTCTTTCTTCTTTTGCTTTCCCTGCAAAACTCTTCTCGGAAATTGATTGCTTTAAACTAAACAATAAAGAAATTCTCTTCCCTTAACTTAATAGGGGCAACTCCTACTTAAAAAAAGATCTATTACTTGAAACTTGTTTTACTATTTTTTGTGGTAGTTGTCTGGACGTGGCCTTTCTTTCATTCCTTAGGTTAGGGAGTGAGAAGGAGGGCTAAGGGGAAAAGGGTGGCCCCCCCTACTTCCCCGATTGGAGAAAAGCAGTGCGGTTGTGTTTGCCTTTATACTTTACTTGGCAAGCGAAGGAAATGGCTGATTAACCCCCTCCTCACTAGGCTTCTTGAGTTAAGTTCTTTAGTGGACTTCTCCCGTTAGCTCAAAGTCAATCGAAGATAAAATGGAAAGGTTTCATCTCGTTCCCCCTAATGGGTCTACTTGGACTACTTGTTCGTCCTGTATTCAGAAAAGAAAGCGGAGAATAGGATTCCACTGATGCGATATGACGAACTGGACGACCCACGTCATTTGAATCAAGGCAAGGCAGGCCTAACAGAAAAGGGAATAAGGGGCGTATTAGACTTGAGAGAGCAGATAGGCGCGTAGCCCTGAACCAATCAACCTGCTTCGACCTATAGAGCTGAACCCAACTAAGCGCTTTGAATTAAAAGTTTCTTTTAAACAAAGCAATCCTCGGATCCCGATGGCATGGTGAGCAAGCTGTAACGAATCGGAAACCGCCAATATTTATTCCGCATTCATTGATCTGGAACCAAGGTACATGAGAGATATCGGGCTAAACATGCTGTCTTTTTTCCCTTGGAACTGGCTAGCTTGTTGAAGACATTATAGATAGAATAGATAGAAGCTCGGGGTAGAAAGAAAACCTGAGATCATGTTCTCCCTTGATCAATTCCCTTTAGCTTAGGGCGGGAATCTGAAGATGACCTGACTTTCCCCTCCCCCCATTCCTTGTCACCTGCCAGTCATGTAGATAAAGTTCTTTGTTCTACTGTCTTTAAAAAGAGGAATCAATTCTTTTCTTGATTCCCATTTATATGTAGTAAGAAAAATGGAGACTGGGGCAAATCCATATCGCCGAATCACGTAAAAAGAAGATGTTATCAAGCTCCTAACTCCTAAACTTTATGTGAAGTGGAAGTGGCTATCGAACCTGAATCTCTTGAGAAAGCAGCTGAACTCGGATCCTCAGTCTTGCTTGGGTTGCTGGTTGATGTAATAGAATAGAGGTTAAGGGTTCATACTTGTCTCCCGATTCCATGGGGCTGGGTCAAGACCATTAGTACAATACCCGTCTTTCTCTCTCGCATCCAGACTCTTCCATGAACCCGAGGAGATACGGTGCGAAAGAATGAAGGATCCCCTTTTCTGGCTAAGAAAGGATTGGATCCCTTTTGTTTGATTAGATCTCAATCACTTAGATAATAGAGTAGAGTGTCTCACGCCTCTCTTCCAATGCCAATCCTCCGCCGATAGGATGGTTTTGATTGGCTTGAGGCTAATCTATCGCCAAATTAAGCCGACCGGCTAATTCTGGGCTAGCCATTTCCGCTGATCTTCCTTATTCCTATGGGCTGGTTGCTTCTTAGTGAAGGTGGGCTGGAAGTCAAAGCAAAGAAAGAAGCCACTACTCGGGTTACGTGTTCAGAGACGAGGTAAAAGGAACTTGTAACATGAACATCCAGCTCTGTCTACTAAATAAGACTATTCCAATCCAAAGAGAGGAGGCAAAGTCGCCAATTCCGGTTCTTCAAGCCGAGCGCCGACACCAAGCCAGTTGATGAATTGACTTCTCTATGCGGGACATGGAGTGTGGAGTAAAGCCCCCCTTTTCCTTTCTGGAAATACAGAATTATCTCCTCGCTGGTTTATGCCCCGAGATGTGCCATACCTTTTCCGATCACAGGTATTGTCGAACCGTGTCTTTCAAAACCACCGCGTTGCTGGATTTCATAAACCTCTTCTTTTTTTATGCCTACGTTATAGTGGGATTTGCCCCATCCAAATAAATAAGTGGAAGCGGTTATGAAAATGTAACGAGGAAGGCCGCCTTGCAGTTGGTTCGTTCCAACCAAGTCTGATCCGCTTGCTAGTTTCCTGATCCCGGGAGAGGCAGGGGGAGGTCTTTGTCATGATCCCATAAATGTACTACAGGCTCCCCGCTATGGTATGGTTCCATCGAATATCGAATAAGGTAACTTAAAATCCTCTGCGGTCTATGGTCTTTCCGTTTATGTCCAGTTGCTGACATCATGAACGAAGTTGGGCATCATCGCAGCTCCCACACGAAGAAGGAAGCCAGAGGATAGAGGCGTTTCAATCTCAATGGTATGTGAGGCCGGGTTTGCTGTTTCTGTTATGGGCTTTATTTTCAGTTTGGCCTAACGAATAACGCTTATTGGTAAAGGTTCCCATTTTTAGTTATTTAGGTGTTAATTCAATAACGAATATCATAAGAGAGGAGGTCTAATCAGTTATTCATTGAGTCGACATAGTTAGCTTATTATGATTAAGATTCTGCTTTTCACTTTGTGAAGATTCTGTTGGTGTTCAGTCTACCGCCCCCTCTTAAGGGGCTTAGTACAAGATCTCAAATCAGGTTCCCCCTCTTTCGTCAATTAGTTGATCGAGAAACCTCTGCCCAATAGAGCAACGCCAAGAGTGGATCAGGCCATATGCTTGAGTGGTTTAGCCCGCGAAGCCGGTCACCGGTAGGCCTAAGATCCTCTTTTTGACAGAAGAGCCGAAAACCTGATTAAGCTGTGCCGAAATGATCTTGCCGTGCTGCTATTACCCTAAACAAAGTAGAGTCAATGTGAAAGAAAGGTACCTATCGAGCTCTAAGATAAAGTTAGTAGAGTGGTCTGCTCCTCTAACTCGAAATGAAAATATCGTAGGAGAAGAAAAGAAAGTGGATCTAGTGCAGAACCTCAACCAACCGGTGGATCCGCCTTTCTTCGCGCTGACTCTGCGTCAAGTGAGATGTGTGATAGCTGGCATGTTTACCAGCAGCTAATTGTGCTATGAAAGGATTTGGGTCTCTAACGTAGAAAACGATCGATCAAGTCAATGCTTCGGTTTCGGTAGGACTAGCATACCCCAGTCGCTAGCTTTAGTAAACTATTTAACCTCCCGATCTGGTTAGCAGAGCGCACCAGAAGTCAATAAAGAAGGACTCGAGATCCCGAAAGAAGAGCGGCATGCTCGCATAAATGCTATTATGTAGTCAGTCTCGAATCTCTCCCTTATGTGATTACTTCGTCGATCAATCTCAAACTGGTGGAATTATTATAGTCAAAGGAAAAGAGGGAAATTCTCCAGTTTCTACTACTGTAGGGCCGACATCCTACTTCCTGGTCTACTGGCCACATTAGATACATCATTATCCCGCTGCATGAACCAACGTCTACCAATGGAAAGGCCAAGAAGAAGGGCCCATTATGGCAGATCCTGAGCGAAGGCTTTGAGAGATACATGCTTGTGTTTACTGCAGGAAGGGAGTTGGGAAGCGTTTATACGCTGATCCGGAGGCGAGGCATGCTACCGAACACAAAGGTTAAATTAAAGGAAAGAAAGACAATAAAGCCAGTAGTTGTGCCGATCTTGTTCGCCTGAGCGAATTTGTTAATTCAAGGAGATCCGGTGGTATTCAACCCCAGGCCAACGGCCAATTCTAGTCCCTTAACAACCACATCCGGATTCGTTGAGACATCAAATCAGTCCGAAGACACTAAAGGAAGATGTGGAAAGGGCTCATTATTACTTATTCTATTTTCTCCAGAAAGAGGAAGAAGAGTGTACAACAGATACATTCATCCCATCCAACAAAGACTTTTTCTACAATTATCAAGAGCTAGACCTATTCTCCAGCAATAGATTACGAGGGCTAGACCTATTGATCATAACGGTCCGCTACCCCCCTCAATTGATCCTTTCAGGCAAGGCTCTAAGCGAATCAACTCATTTGTGAACGAGTTTAAGGCTTTGACCGATCAATTCTATGTCCAAAGGAATGAAATCTGAGGCTGAAAGCTTCCGGTGAGTATGCAGGTTCTAGTATGAAAGTTACGGAAGACCTGTGTAAGGGCATGCGGAGTTGGAACCTCACTGGCTTGGCTTAAGAATGCCAACTCACTTTGATAGCCGAGAGAAGCCATCTCTATGGACGAGAGTTTCGGATGCGCTAAGTGACAATGGCTAGATCTTCGTTGCAGTCTTGAAGCTAGCGTTTTACTTCCATTACTGGACGGAATTCGCTAGCGACGATGCAAACCTTATCCCTTTCTTCCCTCAACGATTGGTAGCATTTCATTCCTCCCTGAAGTTCCAATAAAGAAAGAGTCTACAATGAAGGTCAGCTGGCAGGTGTGACCACTTCCCGTGCTCGCCCAATATAGTCTAGTAGAGTAGAGCTCAGACGCTTCCCATTGTCCGTCTGGTTGATGAAATAGGGGTTCCCGGTGAAAAAGAGGAGAGAAGGTGAGAACTCTCAATCGAAGGCGTACAATCATGCTTCCCTTCACTTTGCTTGTTTCATACAGGACTCTTCTTTCTTTAAGGAACGGAACCCTCTTGAATCAATTGACTAGCCGAGATAGATGAGTTTCATAAAAGATGATTCTTTCGTATATTTCGTATAAAAGGTATCCTACCGATCGGAAGTCTTCGTTGGGACCCTTTCAACCATCTTCCTTTTTCAAGAAAGCTAGTATCCTATTTCTTTAATAAGAAAGAGCGCTAGCGAGCTTCTATTCTCTCCGTAAAGTCACCGCCGTACTAGTTATCTGAACCCGAACAACTGGTCTTAAAGAAAACGAATGAAGTACCGAACGAGTGGAATAAACGAACGGAATACTTGAAGTGAGTCTAACGAGTAAGACAACGCCGGAAACCTAACTAGGAATCAAACTAGTCTTCTCCCTTATTTCTTTTATGAACTCACTGACTCCTTTTTCCTTCTCCCCCACTTCGTTCCTTTCCAGTGAGTCAAGCGAGTCTGTTTCGTTCCTCTTTCTTCAAAGAGTGGCTAATTCCCTTCTTCCGCTTTGGTTGGTTTATCCTATCCCTTTAGTACATCTCGGGCGATGAGAGAACCTTCCATACTTGTTTCTTAAGTAAGGACAGATATTCAGTAACAACTTCTTACCAGACAAAGGACTTGGGTTCGATCGGACTATTTGGTTAGTTTGAGGATTCTCACTTCCCTTCTTCGAGCATAGCATGAAGCTACCGAAGGAGTGAAACGACTCTTTTCACTCGACTAATCATCCGTCAGACATCAAGAACAAGGTACGTAAGTCACTGTCCTGTTAAGGAGTGAAACCCAGGTACGTGTAGTCACTCATAGCTGGCTATATGAGTGAGTACTCCCACTCTTTATTGACTAGAAAGGCTATCGAATCAGAGAAAGAAGTAGTAGTTCTTACTAGACTTACACTATGACGGCTAAGAAAGTCGCGTTTCACGAGTCATACGTAATTAGCCAAGAACGGGCGTTATAAAAGAAAGCCAATTATCAGCCTTAGAATCAAAGAAATTTGGTAATTTACCATATCCAGGATAGACCGAATGAGTTGAACGTAGTGAAACGAAAAGCTCTCAGCTATATGAGTAAATGAGTAAGTACGTACCTACATTGACTACGTGAAAGCAATAAGACTCTGAATCGCTCGTATCCCATACCCATGGGCTACTTCACTGGTACAGTAGATAGTTAAGAAAGAGAGCTTAAGGTGCTAACATCTAATCTCTTCTATGTAAGGTAAAGGCGTTAGCTCCCCTCGCTTCGCTCGACTTGCTTCGTTTCTTTAGCAGCTACGGAAGAGCTCGCTCGAACAAGCAAGGGCTTCACTATTTGTGAGTTTTCCGTTCCGCATCAGCAGCCTATAGCAGGAGCAGCAGGTGTGGAAGGTCTTACTTTGGAAGCCGCTAACGCTAATACAGCTAGCGCTCAATCAGTTTGATTAGTAGCGACGCGAAGTAAGAATACAAAATCCGCTGCTTTAAAGAGGAGGACTGATGCTGTCAGCTCAGATAGAATTGGAAATGATTAATCTGGTTTCGTGGCTTCCTTTGTCCCATGGGAAAGACGCTAAGGCTTCCACCCTTGCCTTCTTGCTGGAGTTTTCTTGCTAGGAAGAGAGAAAGTTAGACAAGAATTATCATAGATAAGATAGATTCGTTCTGCCCTTTGCTTTTCTAGTAAAGTGAGGTAAGCTTAGCCTTGTGTGACCTGAAGTCGGCGACAGCCGGGATACCAGAGGGCATAAATTCCAATCTGACTTCAGAAGCAAAAGTCAAAAGTCTTTCTCCAATCAAAAGGATATAGAAAGTGATCCGTTGATCAAGATATAAAAGCGGAAGCAAGAAGTGGTATCGTATATAAGAAAAGGAAGCATTTAGGAGTGATCTATTCAATAATATCATAAGAAAAGAATTAGCAAGTAAAGTAGTACGCCCGGTAGGTTCTACCACTTCAGAGCCAAAAGATCATTAGTGAAAGAAGGACCAAGGAGGAGTAGGAGCGTAAGCCACTCGACAGGAGAGGAGCGAAGACAGACAGAATCGAAAAAATTAGTTCATGCCACGACGATCTATATGGAAGGGCTGTTTTGTTGATGCATTCCTCTTGATAATGAAAAAGAAGAGAGATCTTCTTTTGAACAGGCAAATTGGGTCACGTAGATCTTCTATTTCGCCGGAATTCGTTGATTGCTCCGTACGAATTGACAATGGAAAAACTCCTGTTCGTTGTAAGATTACTGAAGGAAAGGTTGGTCAACAATTTGAAGAGTTTGCTTCTACACGGAAACGAAGACTTTCGAGAACAAATATTAAACCGGGAAGAAAAAAGGGAATAAAGAAAGTCTAAGCGCATATGGCACGAAAAGGAAATCCGATTTCGGTAAGACGTGATCTTAAGAAATCAAATAGAAAAGCAATGAACAAATCCCTCCGTTTATCTTTCCTACTCCTTTTTCATTGCAAATCTATTTGATTTGTGTGAAACTGGGAATTCGAGATCTTTTTGGGAGTTTCTACAAAGGCTTGGATCCCATTTAGGAGGGCGGTGTTTCTCCATTTTTTTATTAAGGTTGGGTCTCCCCGGGAGTATGGCCTTAACTCTCGTTCTTGCGCTTCAATCACTTTTTATGGAATCCCCCATGTTCATGCAGCCCTCAGTATCGGATTCTGGTGCAGGTTCTTCTACCTCATTTCCCAAGATGGAGTGGGAATTAGCTCTAGATCTTCCTGATAATGAAATTGCACCAGAATCTCTACGAAACCATATGAAGGAAGGATTACGGTATCTGGTGAATATCGGACGGCGAAAAGTGCTGTCTGAGAAACAATTCGAAGACTTTATCGAGCCCTTAGCTTTAGAAAGGGCATCGATAGGGTTTTCAAAAGCTCTACTTGAAAGAATCAAATCCCTGCAAATTGAGCACTACAATAAGGGGGATCATGTTCTTTTTTCTTTAAAGAAAGATAAAGAGAAACTTTACTCCATCGTCTGGGAGTATGCTCCTTAGAACCACTTCTTCTTCTTCCACGAAGATTCAGAAAAAACCGAGCTTGGATGGAACTGAACAAGATTTGGCGAACGAATACAAAGGTAAAAGGCTTTATTATTAAGA